>NW_021765534.1:0-462 GCF_005508785.2 Acyrthosiphon pisum
AAACCATTTGACTATGATCCTATACATGGTTTATTATTTTTATGATTAATTAATAGTTAGGTTAACTGTTTAAGTCTTGCTAATACCAAATAACATAACGTACCTAGTCCAATATATTTTTACTATATTTCTGAAACCTTAATTTTCTAAAATATACATATATTATCTAGTATCTTTATTATATCCTCTCAAAATCACCTTTTGGCTCTTAAATATGACGGTCAAGATACTTAAATATTTGATTTTATCGATGTGGCAACGATCAACAAATGATTCAATTTACACTAATCTATATATTATATACCATTATATATATTACTACACAGTACTATTTCTATATTAAGGATTTTAATATTGTATACAATTTGTTGATATGTTAAATGTTACATAATATAATACATTTGGCAAGAATTCAAGCTGGTAAATATATAAACATATAATATTATACAATTTAAAGTGGAT
>NW_021765535.1:0-1345 GCF_005508785.2 Acyrthosiphon pisum
TTATAGAAAATGAGGATCCTAAATCACTTTTGTATATTATATAGGTACTCAGAATTTTTTTTAACTTCAGCACGGTGTTAGTTCTGACAAGTGATAAAAAAAATTATACTTTGAAGTTAAATTGTCATAGGCAATTTTTCTTTTTTCTAAATCAGATTTAATCTGGTCTAATATCATAAAATAAGTGTTTACTTTAAAATTTACAAAATCTTCAATTACTATATTATCATCTTCAACAGCAAATAAATCAACTGAAATTCATCAACTACAATTTATTTATACTTATGTTCTTATGTAATTTCATTAAATAACAATTTAATTTATGTGGAAGAAAATAATATTTTAAGTATCAAGAGTAGCCATAGATATGTAACCATATCTATGAGAGTAGCTGAAAATAATTTTGATAATAGATTTGATGATAGATGATAATAACTGTGGTTATGTCATGGTTGTCTATCTGCAATCGCGGACCGTGGTTACCTATGTTAAAATAATATTAATTATATTCTATGCTATCACTGAGTTATAAAATATAACGCCATAAAATTATGGTACAAATCATAGTACAAATTCTTTCCAAAAAAATATTTATTGATACAATATTACACCGGGCTACAGCGGTGCCCGGCCGCCCCCCTAAATAAGTCAATATTTAACCGCCCGGGGCAAATGTCCCCATTGCCCCCCCCCCTAAATACGGCCCTGCACACACGGTCATGATAGCTACTGTACAGGATAGTGACATCCACTTCACTTCTTTTTTAATTTTTAATTTTTAGTATATGAGTGAATGTATAAGAGTGACTCACTGCAAGAGTTTTGGCGCCGCTGATCGAAAGATTATTTGGTGCAACTACAACAACGCGGGCAGTAGGCTTCGAGTTGGCACTGTTGTAGTCATGCATGATAATAATCTTCCCCCTTTTCGCTGAAAAATACGACGAGTTGAAGAAGTGCATGTCGGAAATGATGGAGTCTTTCGTGTGGCAAATATTTCAACTTCGAACAGACAATTCAAACGAGCAGTCCGATTATCATGTATTCATGTCCTTTGCAA
This sequence comes from Acyrthosiphon pisum, assembly GCF_005508785.2. Classification (NCBI taxonomy): domain Eukaryota; kingdom Metazoa; phylum Arthropoda; class Insecta; order Hemiptera; family Aphididae; genus Acyrthosiphon; species Acyrthosiphon pisum. The sequence goes on from NW_021765535.1 coordinate 1,061, forward strand.
GGGCGTCCGCAGGAATTTATCAAGGGGAAGGCAAAATATTTTCCTTGTTACATTTTTTGTCTCACTACTATTAGTTATAAAATATTCTTGTGACATGTTTTCTTTCTTACGAAAAATGTAAAAATGTTTATGAATTAAACGTACCTAATATAGTTAGTTAAAACTTTATCTTACACAATATAATTTTATTTAATTGTTATGTAATTTTAAATTATCAAATACATTATTTTTTAATAAATAAATTAATGTTACCATTGATTTTATAATTTAGTAATTTATAAAATT
>NW_021765536.1:0-5554 GCF_005508785.2 Acyrthosiphon pisum
TAAGGGGACTTGCGAACCCAATATTAGCTGAGTAGAATTTAATATTAAAATTAGATTGGTGCCTTAAGTTAGAAGAAGGGACGGATATAGTCGTGATAACAAATCAGAAGAATCGACTAATGATTTAACCCATGCAGTAATTTGTAGTCAAACGAGATTTCAAATTCTCTTTGTCTATATACAAGCGATTTTAGAAGTCATAGCAGTATAGGTACCTCTACGAAGAGACTGATGTATTTATTGTTAATTTTGTTTAATCGTACAATAAATGTCAACTTGTGATGCATACTCAAAACGTACAAATAAAAAATAAAGTGTATTTATGGAATTTATATCCGTAAAATGGGTATTACGTATTAAGAATTCAAATGTTTTGAAGCTTAAAGCTTTACGACAAACATAATCAATGTGCTCAGAGAATAATAAATTAGAGGAGAAAAGTACACGTAGGTCATTAATTTATTATAGTGATGCAGGTGAGACGGAATTTATGTTATAAGAAAAATCAATAACTGAAAGGGATCTATGGAATGAAATTGAACTACATTTACTGGATCATTGTATACAGCACTTAGAAAAGTTATTTAAGTTATTTTGTAATAATTTTCAATCAGAGATATCTTTAAAAGCTTAAAATATAATTTTAGGTCATCTGCAAAAAGAAGAAATTTGCAAGACGAGAAACATTGAATGACGTCCTGGATAAAAACATTAAATAACCAAGGTGAAAAATGACCACCTTGAGGGACACCTGTGGATACCAAAATTGGAGCGCCCTATAAAGTTATGAATCTTAACACATTGTATACGCCCTGTGAGGTAGAAACCGAAACAAGCAAGTAAGGGATTATACACTATAAGTTGTTGCAATTTATGAACTAATAAATTGTGCGGTTAACGCTGTCAAAGGCTTTTTGTAAATCTCTATAGATTCAACTGAATCAATTAAGACTGAAGAGGAGCAAGATTAGTTACAGAAGATCTTTTATAGATCTTAAGTCATGTTATAGCATACTAATATAATGTCACCCGTGTATATCATTATCGGTGTGCTCAAATAATATATATTTTATTATATTATTATTTACGCATAATATCCACGCACATACCCATCAATATCGCATTTCTATAAAATATGTTGCGTAAATCGGAGAGTGTATAGGTACCATAATAATATACGGATTTTAATGTGACACTAGAAAGATTTGCTTCGCAAAATATTGTGTTGGCTCCTGTACATAATATGATATAGTCTAAACAATTTAGTGTTGTATACTGTATAATTATTGTACTTAGTTTAATAATAATACACTACAATACTGTCTTTATCGCAGCGTCGCCGGGTCGGTGTCGCAAGATTTCCTCGTTAATGACGCGCGCGAACTGCATAGGTATTCATGGTGTAATACGATAATAATATTATGTCGTGGTGCATTATTGCTGCAACGATCGTATTGCATTGAGAATATTGCAATGTAACGAGATGGAAAAATATTATACTATATAGTCGAGCGAGGGACGGGATATTTAGTCATTATTATTATTGTCCGAATTAATAATAATATACGTGTTGCACGCCCATACCTCCCTCGCTCCACCAAGCCCTAGACCATCGTTTTACAATAGTCATGGCTGTTCACGTCGTATTATAAATATATATATATGTATATTATATTATATTATATTATATATTGTATATAATATAATACAATGTTCGTATCTCGTCTATCGATAACGTCAATGAGCATCGATTAGAGCGTTTTCATATACGAGGAGCAGTCATCATAATTTATCTATTTAAAATACAATAGGAACTCGAGGGAGGGGAACTCGACATTTGACCGGGTGAGAGCAATTGAATAAACTCGAATAATGTGACAGCATGAGATATACAATCGGACCGTATGCATTAGACTAATTCGCTAGTAAAATGTTTTAGTACGGTGATTTATAATATTATACGTATACTATTATTATTGTTGTTATATTATTATACATATATAGTCGCTGGCGAATCGTTTTAATTTTTTTTAAATGTTCAATGTTGTTATCTTTTCGATTGTGTCATTTTTATTTATTGTTATTAAATGTATACATATATAATATATATATTTTTTGCTATTCTAATGGTATTATAACATTACAGTATAATATGAAATCATGTAAAAAATACAATTATAATATTATATAATATCAGTTTAAAATTTGAATATCGAATAGTATATTATATTTAGTTATCGATAACTAATCAGAATTACTAAAAGTACCCATTACTTATTAGTTATTAGGTATTATAAATGTTGCTTAAATTATCAAAATATTTACATAATATTATTATTAATAAATTTACTTATTTTTTCGTACCCAAAATTGATTCATAATATACTAAGTACCAACTGCATAAATATTTACAGTGCAGCAATGAGCTTTTTAAATTTAATTTAGTTTTTATACACTATATACAGTGCATGTACATGTACAAGCTGTAGGTACATCATCTATACGCGTTATTTGTTTGTAGTAAATAAGAAAATATTATCAATTGCAATTATTACATCTGAACAAAAACGTGAGCGATGAGTATTCTAAAAGATTTCAATTAATATCTGAATGAAGAGAAAGCGAAAACGAAGAAATCAAGACATCACATTATTTAAAAATAAATATCATAAATAAAATATTTCCTTTTAATATTCTAATTATTTTTTAATTATAAATAGATTTTTGATACTTAGAACAACTGTTTTATATTACAGACATTAAATTTGATAATAAAAGCTACGATTTATTAAAAGAACTTTCAATTAAAATTAAATTATACGCCTCTTGTTGTAACATTTTTATTGTAAGTAACAAAAAAAAATCAAATTATAAAATATTGCTTTTTAGACAAAACAGTATATTAAACGATAATAACAATTGTAAGACTGGAAGTTTTATTTTATTTTAAAATAAGGCACCTAATCGAAAAAATAACTATAAAAGTAAAACTTTAACAAATCAAAAATTGAAATGCATATATTCACTGATTATACAGTTATACATATAATGTAACTTCGTTCATTTACTAAAGAGCATTTAATTTAATTTCAAATTCTCAGTCTGTAAATAAATGTTCTCACATGTTCGTTCTCGGAAAAAATGAATGTACATTTTCTAGCACTAAATAAATAATTACAAAAGGTTTTGGATACATAGTTTGATGATAAAATCGTAACTATACGTATAAATAAGCTTACATATAAGCTAACTAAGTTTTAACAACTGTTTTGACCTACCCATATAACGATATTGAACCTTAGTTTAAATTGAATTTACAAATGGGTGCACGTATACCGTATTAAATAAATCTTTTTGCCCGCAAAATGTTAATTTTCTACAAAACGGTTTGTTTTTCAAACAGAAATCAACGACGTATATAAGTGACCCATACGCGTATAGTGGATAAGAGACTGTGTGTTAGTGTGGCGAGGGGCGCAGGAAAAAACAAACAACTTTAGGATTAACAGCCGAAAGATAAAACAAGAGAAAAGCCATTATTGAATTTAGAGGGTGTGCGGTCGAAAGGGTTTTAAGAGTTACAACTCGAAAGTCGCCTCGACCTCACATTTGTCTAAATTAACCCCCGTCCCGTCCAGCCGGCCACCGACGAGGTAAGGGTGGCTTTGGAAAGTTCCCCGGTCGGTGCGTTATTTTTGGACAAAACTTTCTGGCCATCTGACCACCACCCTCGAAATGGATATCTGAACGACTTTTGACTGCTGTTCATACCAAAGATTCGCTGAACGCTTGCCAACCCCTACGCGCTGCGCCCGACCACTTAACTCCCGCGCTAATGTTCTCGATTTGAATTATATCTCAGTCGGTATTTACAAACTTTCGTCTTTATTAGAACCGACATACTTTATAGTCACCGTTACACACATTAGCCGGGCTGGTGTGCACACAAACACATATATATATATATACCACATCGCTACGGCACATATATTATTAGATACGTATATATAATATATATTTATAAGTGGATTGTGGATACACATAAATGCGACGTGCGTATATATTAGAGTTTTTGGCGCAAAATTGTCTTGCGCCGAGATTAAAACGTTTAAATCATAATATTGTGCACAGCACATATAAGCGCAGTTTGACAGAAATATTATATACACCGGCGAAAACAACCGTCGCCGCTGCAGCGCACAGCCATATCGCGCGACCGTTTCCGATTGAAATTAAAAAACTTCAACCCGACTTGGCACACACGCGCCCCCGATATATTATATCGGTGGAAAGAACACGAGTAAAAAACAGAAAAAAAAATATATATATATAATAGCCGGTTTGCCGCCGCCCGTGTCGGGACAAAAGACGTATTTTTTCCTCCCATTTCTATTCGGTTATTATGACCAAGCGTCTTCTGGACCGTCCTTGCAGGCGTACGCGCATTATTATTGTATAGGTATAAAAACTACGCTGCGCATAAACGATTAACTCCTATGAATGTGTACAGACCTCGTCGCCGCCGCCGTAGTAAATGGACTCATTCACAAATTATACCCCTTTTCCCATTCACGCGACGCTGTGTATACTTTTCGTTTTTTTTTTTTTTTTTTTCTTATTACTATTCAATAGGATTTAATGAACCCACGCACACACCGTTTATCTGTATATATACATATATGCGCACTGCGGTGGCGGGCTTATTTAATTTTTTTATTTTTTATCATACAATAATATATACGCGCGTTCGGATTTATTACCCGATTCCGTTGCACGCATGCGTATATTATATTATGTGATATATATTATAGTGAATCGTAGATATTTATATCGTTATGCATCGTGTATACACACACGCGCACACATTTCATATTATATTATGTTTAGGCATGCACACACGCCAGTCGGAATGATGACAATAACAATATGTGCAGCGCACGTATATGATATTAGGTATATATAGGTTAGGTTAGGTGCACGCGGTTTGTAAATCATTAGGTAAATGACACGAATGATACGGTCGGAATATGATGCGTGTCCGAATGAAGGGTCTCGTATATATAACATATTACATTATAATATTATGAAAAATAATGAATGAAACGTATTTTATTGGATTCCGTCTTATGGTTTGTACCCCAGCTTGGACGAACGACAACGGCCGCACTGTGATTGATTAGACTTACCGGTTTATGTGTGATATTTTCACCCGCGGTCACTGGTTGAAAATATATTACTATTATCTGAAGACTACGACTAGAGTATTATCTTGACGTGTCGGTTCTCATTTAATTCGATTATTAATTATTATCATTATTATAATAATATACATGCGTATGAATAGCAGCAGTGATATGACACATTCTTATCCTGTCTCGCAGCCATTGTATCTAAAACCACGTAATGACTTCAAATGCACCTATATATATATAATTTACAGAAAAAAAAAAAAATAGTACATCTAAATACATTTAAATTGATTTGTAGTGTAAAATAATTTTATCATACGTTCACGGTGTAACGTTTTCGAAGTATATTATTTCACACAAACTTA
>NW_021765537.1:0-979 GCF_005508785.2 Acyrthosiphon pisum
AAATATATCAAAATTTTTTCTTTATAAATAAAAATAAAAATATTATATATAAGACAATTAATCGTAACAGCAAAATTAATAGTCTTTATGAAAAGATGATACATAATAATAACTCATTATTACAATCTTTAAAATTAGAGGAAGTTTATTTATGTACAAAATGTCAAGATTTTAAGAAAACCTATGAATTTAGTAAAAACCAAAAGTGGTGTAAAATTTGTATGAAAGCCAAAGTTAATAATGATTTTAAAATATGCGAATGTGGAAAAAAAATGTATTTGAGATCTTATAGTACACATTTGATATCAAACAATCATAAAAAGAGAATGGATAACATGAATAATGTAATTTTAGGTAATTTTTAAATAATCTAACGCGTGCCCTAAAAAGGCTCACGTTAATTCTAAAATATTTATGTTTTATAGTTAATAAAAATAATCATATTTAAATGGAAACGTATTTAGAAAAAAATATGTTAGTTTATAGAAAAAGTTACAATTATTATTCAAAAGTCAGTTTTTGTTTACTAGCTTTAAAATTGTTTCTAAGTACTGTTGGCCCGATTGGTTATTTTTTATTACCTTTATTAACAATGTTTTCGTTATTAAACGGAATTGTAGAAATTTTTGAAAAATCTTATAAGCTTAATGAAAGAATTATAGAATACAGAATTTGTTATACATTTTATAATCAATTGACATTGTTGTATAAATCTAATAAAATAATCGAGGATAGTATACGTTTAAAAGAAGCAGATTTTAAAGAAACTATTAACTTTTTCCCTAGAGAAAAATATTTAAAACAGACACAACTTAACGGTTACACGTATACAGCATAATTAAAATTATATTAATTTAATTTCTTATAAATGGGGAATATAATATTATATTGTATTAAATGTAAACAAAAACAGTTAATATTAATCCACATATAATTATGACTAAAATAATTTGAAAGATGTCTGCAAATGTAAAAAATG
>NW_021765538.1:0-776 GCF_005508785.2 Acyrthosiphon pisum
AAAATATTCAAATTCTTACTCAGAGTTTTTTTTTATAAGCATTTAAAGTTCAAAAATTGAAAAAATATGGAAAAATCACGAAAATTAGCAAATTATTTTGAGTTAAGAATTCGTAAAAACTTTTCTTTTTAAATCTAAGATTTTAAAATGTAATACAAGATTCCTTATAAGATTATCTACCTTTATCAAACAAAAAATATCTATAAGAAAGTCAAATTAAATTTTTATGATCGTTTGAAATTCATATTTTTACAACATTTGATATTCACTCGATTTCTCATGTAACGATTTTCTTATTTTGTTGTAATTAAAAAACGAATGACTGTAGATACTTGAAAATTTCACTGAATGTTTATATTAGTATTTTCTATATACGATGAAATTTTGAAAATAATTTGACACTTTTTGAGCTGTTTACGGACATGGTCAGTTTTCAATTTTTTTAGTTTTTTTTTCTATAAATATCAATAAAGTTTTATCTGTTCGGCCAAAAAGTGTAAAAATGTAATACAAGGCTCCTGATATTTTATTACAATAGCAGTTGAAAAATATTAAATATATATAGGCACAATTTCTTTTTATAAGCATTTAGAGATCGAATTTTGACAAAATTTATCAAATTTAAAATTTAATAATTATTTTGTAGTTAAAAGTTGATAAAATGTTCAACTTTTATATCTAAGGATTAAAGATGTAAAACAAGATTCCACCTAAGTAGTTAATTCTGTTACCAAAAAATCTAAAATACATAAGCACAGTTTATTTTTATAGTAATT
>NW_021765539.1:0-738 GCF_005508785.2 Acyrthosiphon pisum
AAAAAGCTTGAAAATTTAATAGAAGGCTCCTAGTATACTGTTTCAAAGGCAGATGAAAAATATTAAAAATCGTTAGTCACAGTTTTTTTTTTAAGCATTTAAAGTTCAAAAAATGACAAAATATGGAAAAATCACGAAAATTTGCAAATTATTTCGAGTTATAAAGTCATAAAAATTTTTCTTTTTAAATCTAAGATTTTAAAATGTAATACAAGATTCCTTATAGGATAATCTACCTTTACCAAAAAAAAAAATGTCTATAAGAAACTCAAATTAAATTTTTATGGGCGTTTGAAATTCATATTTTTACAACATTTGATATTCACTCGATTTCTTACGTAACGATTTTCTTATTTTGTTGTAATTAAAAAACGAGTGACTGTAGAAACTTGAAAATTTCACTGAATGTTTATATTAGCATTTTATATATACGATAAAATTTTTAAAATAATTTGACTCTTTTTGAGCTGTTTACGGACACTGTAAGTTTTCAATTTTTTTAGTTTTTTTTTTCTAAAAATATCAATAAAGTTTTATCTGTTGGGCCAAAAAGTGTAAAAATTTAATACAAAGCTCCTGATATATTGTTACAATATCAGTTGAAAAATATTAAAAATACATAGGCACAATTTTTTTTTATAAGCATTTAAATTTCAAATTTTGACAAAATTTATCAAATTTTAATTTGAAAAATTATTTTGTAGTTAAAATTTATAAAATGTTCAATTTTTGTATCTA
>NW_021765540.1:0-5782 GCF_005508785.2 Acyrthosiphon pisum
CAATAGGAAAATACAAAGTATAGATAATGACATAGAATAATCACCAAATGATTATGATAAGTAATAATAAAACACAAGGTATGATAATAATTACGCGCGTCTCCTGCGACCGTTGGGGAAGACTTGGCTGTTGCCAACTCCGACTTGATAATAGGTACGGCGACAATATGACCACTGAAGTTTAAGTCCACACGTAGCACTCGTCACGGCGGCGGCGGCGGCGGCGGCGGCGGCTACGATGACGGATAACAGAGAATACAGGTATGGGTTCGGTTTGATCAGAACCGAAGGCACGCGTATTCACAGCTGCTCGCCAAACCAAACAGCGGCCGTATAACAATATCAGCACAGATCGCACGAACAACACGTGAATATAATATATATGTCGGACGACCGGGCACCGTATCGAAAACAATAATACGATCAACGAAGCGGCGAAACAAAGCCTATGGAGGTTACAGCGACGGATAAAATATAATAATATTATTACGGTGATATGGCGGCACGCGTCGCGTGAACGGCAAATCAAGTCGCGATCACAAAGGTAACGCGTAACCGTAGATCGGCCAGCGCAACAACACAACGACGGACCGTACGTTGACAAAGGTCGTTGGGTAACTAAATTAGGTCAACGTTTTACGGGGTCTACGCGGACGTGCGTTATCGGTGACAGCATGCTAGACGGGCGGGGGACGGCACGACCGGTTCATAGACGCATTGGCTATACATCGACTGCGACGCTCGAACAGTAACCCATGTGAGTTTTGAAAGAATATTATTTTGAGGACAATCAATTTTCCATGAAACAAAAAAGGTTTTTAAACATTTTCGAATATTTTCATCAGTTTTTCTTTCGTCAATTGGAAATTGACCAGTGTACACGTTATGCATTTTTAATTTCCAATCTTCGATGAAATGGAGTGTTAAGGATATATAACTCCTTTTCTTATAGTTGTCTGTCCACATATCTGTTGTAGCAGCAACTAATTCCTCTTCAATAAACGAACGAATATGCTCAATTACCACTTCACGTTTATTATCGGCTATTTTTAGCATGTTTCTTTGAATGGTTGTGGGATGTGGTAACAAATTTTCTGCAGATACCTCCCCATACTTAGAACCAACTGAAATCAAATAATTTGCCAAATTCTTAAACCCAGATCCAGCTACAATATCCATGGGTCTTATATCTTGACTACAAAACTGAACACACTTTTCTTGACAGTCTTTCATCACACTTTGCGGTAAATTTGTCTTTTGTTTTTTATTAAAATACTGGTCAATTGAAGATGAAGGTTCAGAAGTTAACACTGCACATTTGTGTCGACTTAAATGGGAACTGCCTTGTAACAGCTTATACGACATCAATTTATGGCATTTTATACAGGATACATAATTAGTATTTTGTTCGGTTTCTGTAAACACAACAACTTCAAAGCAATTCCAAAAAGCACCTTTTGCATTACTTTTTGGAATAAGTTTACACACACCCAAGAGTAATTTCTTTTGAATTGTTTCTTTTGTCTCACGGTTAATTTCATCAATGGATGAATCCATTTCATTCGTTTTAGGATCAACTAGAAAATATAATATAATATGTTAATATTTTATAATATTTAAAATTAAATAAAACGTACAGATGTCAGATACCATAAAGAAACCCTGGGATTACAATAAATAACTATTATATACCTATAAATTATATAAAAAAAAAAATGTGACAACTGACAAATAATTCAGTTGCATTTTGAAGAGTATTTGCATAAAAATATTTGATTTTCAAATACAAATGTGACCAAGACAGTATTTAAAATACTTTACAAATACTTATTTCAAAAAACTGGGGACTCCATCCACCTGGCACCTACCACTAAAGATGTATAAAAAGTGTCTCCTTTAACAAAATGTTTGTAAGGTACCTACTACCTATGCTTCAGGGCCGTAGACACGGCGGGGTTTAGGGGGTTCAATCCACTCCCATTCACACTGTATATTGTGGAAAATATAGGTAGGTACCAATGTCTAACTAGGTACTTTATTTTGAAGTACTGAGGTTAAAATTTAAGAGAAAATGTAGATGAAGAATTAAAAAAAATGTTTGAAGAAGCTCAAGTAAATATTTATTATTTGATTTAAATGATAATATTTTACATAATATCCATAAAAACAATTTTTATAATTTTACATGCTACTAGAGAATGGCTGAAATATTAGGCATGGAAATATCTGTTAAACGAATAACTCACCGACAAAAAAATAGATCTAACTATTTATCATTAAATAATGTCTTAATATCTGAAGATTATTATCGAATTTCTATATGCATCCCTTTTATTGAATCTTTTATATCACAAATAAAAGAAAGATTTTTAACTCATCAGAATATTTTTAAAGGTATAACAATCTTAAATTATATTAGGTATCTACTATAAATATATTTATAATTTATATACTTAAGCAATTAAAACATTATTTCAGGTTTTCAATTTTGGTTTGATGATACAAATTCATCAAATAATGCAGATTTTGAGTTTTTAATTAATTTTTATCTCCCTCATATTGATATTACCACAGCTACTTGTGAGCTACAAATTTGGAATGAAAAAATGAAGCGCATGGTAACCAAGGATGATCAAATGTTGCCATCAAATGTATTACATGCTATCAAGCATTGTGATCCAGTTATATTTCCTAATATATTTGTTTTATTAAAAGTTCTATGTACACTTCCCGTCTCGACTGCAACGCCAGAGAGATACTTTTCTAGTTTAAAAAGAGTAAAATCCTATCTAAGAAATAGTATGAAAGAGGCAGATTATAATTAATTAAATATGTTGATTTATATTATAATTATTTATTAGACTCTTTGTTGAACAGGATCGTCTTAATGGATTGGTGCTCCTGAGTTATTACAGGAATATTGAAATCACACCAGAATAAATATTAGATGAAATGGCCAAAAAGCCAAGAAAAATAGATCTTCTGTACATCATACTAATATACTATAGCCCATTTTCAGTAGTAGTAGTAGTAGTAGTAGTAAATATATCAGGGTAAACCCTACACTGCATACAAGGGCATATATGCATTACAACATTAGATGGTTATGTACCTAAGGTATGTTTGATTAAAGCTAATGAAAACCTGGCGGTCATTTGCTTAAACCAGTTAAAAATTAGTTGTTCGTAAAATTTTAATGGTAGATGGCAGCACATATTTTAAATTTATTTAAAAAGTATTTTTTTTTGTATGTGCTAAACTATGCTCCATCATCTATACTATATCAAAACTATAATATACAAACATTAGTCCCATAGTTAAGAACTAAAAAAGCCAAAGGACAGTGATTTTTTGAGTTACAGGCTGGAACCTTATACATTAGCCATAGGGCCAGTTGTACCGTCTATAACTAAAGTTAATCAGAGTTTAATCGGCCGAATTTGCCCGTTTAAATATCTGTTATCAGCTGATTAAGCTCAATCATAGTTTAATCATAGACAGTATAATTGGCCCTTAGTGACTTAATTAGTAATTTAATTAATTAGTTCTAACTACAGTTAGAAATACTTATGTATAAAAAATAAACATGATTTAAACTTACAGAATTGTTTTTAAAATTAACTGGAAAAAGCTAAGTTATTTATTATACTATGGGTTATTTAACTAGGTAATAGGTACTAGGTAGCTAAGTTATTAGTTGATTAAAAATTAAATAACTAGTTAAGTTGAAGTTAAAATAAATTAACTTATTAACTAGTTAATGCCTACCTTTGTCAAATAGGTGTAGTACGTACTCAATACGTCAATACCTACTTCCTAGCTATAAATGTCAAGTACTACCTAGGTAGTACCTACTACCTACTATGTAGGTACTAGGTATACCTAGTACCTAGTACCTACTAGAGATCAGCACGGGCCGTTTTTTTTCGGCCCGATCCGTCCCAAAGGTTAAACATATAAATTGTTGACGTCCAGGCCCGGTCCGTTTGTAATTTTTTCAAATTCCAACCCGACCAGGCCCGTTTGTAATTTTTTCAAGTCCAACTCAACCAGGCCCGTTTGTAATTTTTTCAAAGTCCAACCCGACCACGCCCGTTTGTAAATTAAAATATACATAAACTTTATTTCCTTTCAGTATTGACATAGTAGACAAAAACATTTCATAAAGACAATACATTTATTATAAAGGAAAAGATATTAATTTTTATTAAAATGTAAATATATTATAATATATTATAATAATTACATTTTCTTTTTGAAGAAATCATTTAAAAATAAAAGGGAGTCAACAGTATCAACTTTAAGTCGTGTTCTTCTTTCTTCAATAACTCTTCCTGATGTGCTGAAAGACCGAGAGTTGCAGCACTACTAGCAGGGATCGCTAAAATTCTTGATGCAAATTTGAATGTTATGTCTTGCCAGTCGACGAAATAATAAAAAGATTAAATGAAAAACATAATCGCACAACAATAGCGATAAAACTGTGAAATATCAATTTTCGAAATACACTGATAACACTGCCGTCTGCCCAATGACCATGTTAAAATAGTATTATTGGTTTTTACCAGTGATCTATTTATAAATATCATAAAGTCTGGGAATACAATTATTATTATTAATTTAGATAACCTAGATCACATAGTGTTACGAATTAAATTAATAAGTTTTATTTTTGACCGACCCGGACCCGACCCGGCCCAATAAATAATATTACGATCCCACCTATAACCAACCCGTAATATTTAAATTATGGCCCGGCCCGTACCAAGCCCGGTATGGGTCGGGCTGGCCCGGCCCGTGCTGATCTCTAGTACCTACATACACCATAGTACATAATATTATAGTAGGTATAGAATATTGTTTTACCTATCAGTACATACAAATAAATATTAAATTCTAAAGTACATACTACATAGATATTAGGTAACTTTAAAAAAACTTACCTTTAAATATGAATTCAACAATTAACACACTATTGAGACGATCCGACAACAAACGAACAAACTAAAAAAATTCGGTAATGCGTGATATGCATTAATACTAGTAGATTCTAGGTAGGTACTAGGTACACTAGATAGAAGCTACTACTATGGGTACAAAAGCAATAGTAGGTAGTAGTTAGTAGTTACTAGGTACCGTAGACACTAGACTGGTGTTGTGGCAACTTACTGTATTCATCAGTCAAACGCAATACATTTTCTATAAATATTCCAAATTACCGTTTATATCTTATCCTAGTAATAACGCCGCAAATAGCTAAATATTTTCGTGGTGTGTTGTTATTTTATTTGTATTGACATATTATTATGGTATAAAAATAGCTTTATTATACCCACCATTCACCAATCAATATATTATTATATTCATTGTGATTGTATCTACTATCTAGTATCTATCTTTTCTGTACCAACGTCGGTTTTATCATTATTATTTGTTATTTTAAATTGTGATTATTTATTCTCGAAGAAAAATCCTTAAAAAGCCCGCTCCAACCCTTGATTTATTATTCGAAGTCCAGCCCGGCCCGACCCGAAAAATTGTACAAAAAAAAACCCAGGCCTGGCCCAGAATAAAAGTCCAAGGTTTAAAAAAGCCCGGGCCAACCCTTGATTTATTATTCGAAGTTCAGCCCGGCCCGGCCCGAAAAATTGTACAAAAAAAAACCCCAGGCCCGGCCCGGAATAAAATTCCAAGACTTAAAAAAGCCCGGTCCAACCCTTTATTTTATTTCAAAGGCCCGGCCCGGTCCAATGTCACTATGGGCCGGGCTTTTTAAGGATCG
>NW_021765541.1:0-2792 GCF_005508785.2 Acyrthosiphon pisum
TAATATAGTTAATCCAACTAGTTACAAATAATTGGGCTATGTTTTTCATTACCTATATCATAGTTATTTATTTTAGACCTTACTTGGCAGCACAGTATTAATTTTATTGCTACCTACCTACCTTTATTTATTCATGAAATTTTTAAAAAAAAACACCTAAGAGAATTAATAACAGTACTTGAGTTACTATAAATTAATTTTAGATAATTGTGATTTTAATGATAAATCTTAATTGAAGAAGTAAAAAAGGCGGGTAAGTCGTGGATGTCGCTCTGCTGTACAGTAGGTTACAAGTGGGTTACTGTAATGGATGGAATTAAATTTGAATCCAATGATATTATATCATTGTATACGAAAAACGATTCTGAACGGAGATGATTTGTCAGTCTAGGATATATTATTTTTAAAGAAAAACTTATGGAGAACCTTGTACCAAATTTTAAAAACTTAGTTATAAAAGAAAAAATTTTTACGATTTTTCAACCACTAAATTACTTGCAAATTTTCGCAATTTTGACATATTTCGTATAAATTTGAACTTTAAATGCTTATAAATAAAAATTGTGACAATGTATTCCTTTTATTTTGCAACTGCTATTGTAAAAATATGTTAGGAGCCTTGTATTAAATTTCCAAATCTTAGAATTAAAAAGAAAAACTTTTATGAATTTCTGTTTAAGATTATTTGAACATTGCCGTAATTTTTACGTATTTAGTCAAAATTTGAACTTTAAATGCTTATAAAAAAAAATTGTGCCTATGTATTTTTATAATTTTTGAATGGGAGTTAGAACAACATATGTGGACCCTTGTATTAAATTTTCAAGTATTTTGTCCCAGCTAATTTTTTTTTATCAACATTTATAAAAAAAAAATCAAAAAAAATCGATTATTTCAATTGCCTATAAATAGATTAAAAATTAGTGAAATATTTTGAAAATAAAACTATATAAAGAAAATGTCAATTTAAACAACTGGTAAAATTTTCAAGTGTCTACGACTCATACTTTTTGAATAATAACAAATATCAAAAATCGTTTGAGGCTAAACCGTTATTTAATGCGGTTTTGTAAAAATTTAAATTTCAAACACTCCTAAAAATTTTTTGTCTTAGTCCGGTTGAGTTTTTTTTACAGATATTTAAAGAAAAACTTATGGAGAACCTTGTACCAAATTTTAAAAGCTTAGTTATAAAGAAAAAAATTTTACGATTTTTCACCACTAAATTACTTGCAAATTTTCGCAATTTTGACATATTTCGTATAAATTTGAACTTTAAATGCTTATAAATAAAAATTGTGACAATGTATTCCTTTTATTTTGCAACTGCTATTGTAAAAATATGTTAGGAGCCTTGTATTAAATTTCCAAATCTTAGAATTAAAAAGAAAAACTTTTATGAATTTCTGTCTAAGATAATTTGAACATTGCCGTAATTTTTACGTATTTAGTCAAAATTTGAACTTTAAATGCTTATAAAAAAAAATTGTGCCTATGTATTTTTATAATTTTTGAATGGGAGTTAGAACAACATATGTGGACCCTTCTATTAAATTTTCAAGTATTTTGTCCCAGCCAATTTTTTTTTATCAACATTTATAAAAAAAAAATCAAAAAAAATCGATTATTTCAATTGCCTATAAATAGATTAAAAATTAGTGAAATATTTTGAAATTAAAACTATATAAAGAAAATGTCAATTTAAACAACTGGTAAAATTTTCAAGTGTCTACGACTCATACTTTTTGAATAATAACAAATATCAAAAATCGTTTGAGGCTAAACCGTTATTTAATGCGGTTTTGTAAAAATTTAAATTTCAAACACTCCTAAAAATTTTTTCTCTTAGTCCGGTTGAGTTTTTTTTACAGATATTTAAAGAAAAACTTATGGAGAACCTTGTATTAAATTTTGAAATCTTAGATATAAAAGGAAAATTTTTTATGAATTTCTAGCATAAAATAATTTACGAATTTTCGTGATTTTTACATAATATGTTGTCAAAATTTGAACTTTAAATGCTTATAAATAAAAATTGTGACAATGTATTCCTTTTATTTTGCAACTGCTATTGTAAAAATATGTTGGGAGCCTTGTATTAAATTTCCAAATCTTAGAATTAAAAAGAAAAACTTTTATGAATTTCTGTTTAAGATTATTTGAACATTGCCGTAATTTTTACGTATTTAGTCAAAATTTGAACTTTAAATGCTTATAAAAAAAAATTGTGCCTATGTATTTTTATAATTTTTGAATGGGAGTTAGAACAACATATGTGGACCCTTGTATTAAATTTTCAAGTATTTTGTCCCAGCTAATTTTTTTTTATCAACATTTATAAAAAAAAAATCAAAAAAAATCGATTATTTCAATTGCCTATAAATAGATTAAAAATTAGTGAAATATTTTGAAAATAAAACTATATAAAGAAAATGTCAATTTAAACAACTGGTAAAATTTTCAAGTGTCTACGACTCATACTTTTTGAATAATAACAAATATCAAAAATCGTTTGAGGCTAAACCGTTATTTAATGCGGTTTTGTAAAAATTTAAATTTCAAACACTCCTAAAAATTTTTTGTCTTAGTCCGGTTGAGTTTTTTTTACAGATATTTAAAGAAAAACTTATGGAGAACCTTGTACCAAATTTTAAAAGCTTAGTTATAAAAGAAAAAAATTTTACGATTTTTCAACCACAAAATTACTTGCAAATTTTCGCAATTTTGACATATTTCGTATAAATTTAAACTTTAAGCACTTATAAAAAAAAAATTGTGACTAACGATTTTGG
>NW_021765542.1:0-1317 GCF_005508785.2 Acyrthosiphon pisum
TTAGGATAAACTTCATATTAAATGGGTTTTAAGTATTTGCATATAAGCACTTAATCTCATTTTTTGAAAAAACGATTTTAATTATTTTAAAACGTTTTCATTTCAAAACGTTTTATCTCCTCCATATAAACGTAATATATATAACTGAAATAGAAAACCAGAATAATAAGTACATTGCTGATCAGTGATCACAAAGATTTCTGTAAAAGTACATACATTTTATCAATAGATCGTTTATAGGTAGGTACTAGTTTTGCTTTAGGAATTTAGCAAACTTGCTACTGTATTTATAATTGAAAATATGTTGAGAATTGTTTGAAAATAAAATTATTATTATTAACGCGCTCGAAATTTTAATGCTGCGGGCCGACGAGAACGATAAACATACTATACTCTTTTTCACGAGAGAAAGGTACCGTTTCGCGCATGTAAAATGATTCGATTGGTGCGTGGACAACCACGTGATTACGTTTACAACGGATAGTTGGTGGGGGATGCGCGGCGGCGAACGAGTTTTGGTCAGCCGCCGGTACCTTTCTCTCATGAAAAAGAGTATAGATGGCTAGTAACACACGTCGTTGTCTGGGAGATTTTTTCGGAGATCGGTTTCTGTGTTGGAAGATTTGAATTTAGCTCATTACCAATTCTTGATTTAATCCTGATGTACACGCACATACTATCTTCGTTCAAAAAATAAATTATGGCAACAAATTATAATAACATCGACCGCGCCGCGGTAAACATAATATTACTGGAAATGTTAGAAGAAAATATGGTCAACAAAATGGAAGGAACCTACGCCGACGAAACCGACGAATGTCTCGTGCGATTAGCCGCTCCTCTTTTATCTGCCATTGATACGGTTCCCACTACAGCATGTGGCGACGTTCAGACCCCGGAGTTGGAGCCTGAAGGGCGAAATCCAACTCTTGGAGGCGCAGATGGAGAAGAGTTGGCCGAAGACATCGAGATGCCTGTCTCCTCGTATGGTGATGGAGTGCCGAGCGGCGACGCGCTGCCTCTTGCAGCACCGCTCGGCAACGACGACACGGTACGAGAAGACAAAAATTCGAAATTTTCGGAAGTGAAAGTAGAAGAGAATTCCGTTTTATGTCCAGAAGACGAGTCGGAGGAAAAAATCGAGCCGGCCAGGGGAGAGGCTGTATTAAATCATTTTGGCGAGCTTGTCGGTTGGTTAGACCCGGCGGCGGAAGCACACGCAATCTGCGACCCACCTCGTACGAGGTGAGGAGCGTTAAACGCTTTTCGCGGGCTGTGCTGCTTTTGCCGAGGATGAGACGTCCGGAAGCTTGCCCC
>NW_021765543.1:0-795 GCF_005508785.2 Acyrthosiphon pisum
CAGAATGTATTGCTAAGCGCAATAATTCTACTGTACGTGTGTTGTGACTGAACTTCTCCTAAATGGTTAGACCGATTTGAATGAATTTTTTTGTTTGCGTTTGCGTTTATTCATCTGATTTTAGTACGGTTAGGTTAGGTTAGGATTTTGTATTGATTGATTATATCAATCCACCATAGGTAGAATACGACAAACTTGGTATAACTTTGATACTTTAGAGTTAAATCATACACCAACGTACATACAGCACGGGGTCCGCGATCTACCGCAGGTAGATTGCCTACCCGATAATGTACTGCTGCGAATCAGAATTTTTATTCCGGGCAACGGAAAAGTTAAGATTAATTTTGAACCCATTCACCGAAAATTAAATAACGAATCGAACAAAGTTTGAGTCACATATAGTTGGTACACTTAATGGGCAACGAAGTGCATGGGTTCAGCTAAATATACCAAATATTCTGCTTTGGAATATAAAACTAAAACCAAATGTTGTCATTCAAAAAAGTAAAAAACTTAAAAAATTATAAGGATAAAAAATATTGAAAAATATCATTTTTAAGAAAATCGTTGTTTTATAAGCGAATTTAAACTATGTAAAAAAATATTTTCAAAAAAAGGACACTTTTTGAAATAATGAGTGTTCAATGATAAAAGAATCACCCGGTATAATATTTCTACACATCCCAATTGGTCTCGTCAAAGCTAAAATGTACAGAAAAACGGTTTAGTTAGGTTTAAGCACCCGTCCCCACCACTCACTTGGACTAGTCCACAAGTCGTCAAATTGTGCCC
>NW_021765544.1:0-770 GCF_005508785.2 Acyrthosiphon pisum
TTATTTAATATTTGGTGTGTGATGTTCTAGATTTATCTTAACTTTTCTGTTGCCCAGGATAAAAATTCTGATTCACAGCAGTACATTATCAGGTAGGCAATCTACCTGAGGTAGATCGCAGACCCCTTGCTGTTTGTACGTATGTGTATGATTTAACTCTAAAATATCAAAGTTATACCAAGTTTGTCGTTTTTACTTAATTCCACCTACGATGGATTAATATAATCAATTAATACAAAAACCTAACCTAACCGTACTAAAATCCGATGAGTAAAAAAAACCAAATTTAACCCTTTTTAAATTAGCCTATCTTCTTCCCAGTGGTCTAATCTACCCACAAACATTCATATATATATAAAATAATATATTGACAAAAAATAATAACACAAATCAACAAACATGCCCGATTAACCAATAGCAACCAATATATAATACACTATTATTTTTTTAATAATAATATTATTATTTTTATATATATAACCAATATCAACCATTTATAAACAAATATTTCTATCTTCAATAATAATATTTTTATTTTATTTTTTTCTGGACAACCCTTATCACTTAGGGGTATGAAAAATAGATGTTGGCCGATTCTCATACCTACTGAATATGCATAAAAAATTTCATAAAAATCGATCAAACCGATTCGCACGAGTATCGAGCTAACACTGTGACACGAGAATTTTATATATAAGATATATTTTTTTTAATAGAGTCATAATTAATATAATATTATAAAAACCTCTTTTACCGTGGCGTGACCTATT
>NW_021765545.1:0-995 GCF_005508785.2 Acyrthosiphon pisum
TGGTCTTCCACTGGCATCTTCGCTCTAGTGTTACCATCCAACTTAGAAATTTCTGCCGCATAAACTTCAAGTGGTTTAGATAAACCAGCTTTCGATCATTCCTTCATCGCACACAAAGCTTTTTCTATCTTAACACTGTCATCATCTTTCAAATGACTATGTCCTGTTTTTAATTCTGGGTTCTCCATTTTGAGATCGGTGTATAATTCTCCAGTACATTTCATTGAACACCTCTGAGAACACCTCCAGGTTATTTTTGATACGCCAATATACTTTACAACATATACATAACCTTTGTAAAAACCTTTGTTACCACCTTTATTTGATTTGATAATCTCCATATTCACAAAAATTGGTAAAACAAAAGTATAAAATATATAACAAATGTATAACTGGATAAAACTGTACTAGTAGGACGTGTAGATAGTATCTCAATAACCAAGTAATGGAGTACTATATGGAGTGTCAATATTACCCAGTTATTGATAAATTTTAACATTTTGACTGGTTATATATATAAATTATATTGGTAAGTACCGAACAATATAAATTAAATTAAATGTAAAAGTGCTTATCAATAGTTGGGTAATAAAAATGCAATTTATTGACAGGTGGTTCATCAGTTCATGGCAGTATCAAACCCTCTATATAATAATATACCTTAATAATATTTCTTAAATTAAAATACATTAAAATTTTTCAATAGTTATATATTATGTATAAGTCATATTTGAAATTTTAATATTTTCTTTTATAAAATTACCTATATATGCCTCTTATACAATTATTTATGATTATTATCTGTTATAGTATAGTAATGTATTATTAATATATTATTATATATTGTTCACATTTATATTTATATTTTTGGGCTTTTTTTCCGTGGGCTTTTTTTCCGCCTACCGTCATTTGTAGTTGTATTGTTTTGATATGCGACCTACTGCCGTCCCACTCCGTTGGTTTGACCTACTTCTGTGTTGTCACGGCGGGGCTGA
>NW_021765546.1:0-796 GCF_005508785.2 Acyrthosiphon pisum
ATTATATATATAAAACATTTTTTAAATGTTGATTAGAACAAAAGTTATTTCATCTGTCAGGTTTTCCTGTTACACTCGCTGTATATAATTTAAAATTACTATAGTAAGTACATCACATTATGATATTTTAAGTCCAATCTTAATGTATTTTGCATTGCCTATAACAGTTACATCAGCTGAAAGATAGTTTTCTAAATAGAAACTTATCAAAAATTACCTAACAAACTCAATGAGTCAATATCGACTATCAACATAACATTGCCATTTGGAACATTGAAAAAAATAAAACAGAACAATTAATTATGTATATTATTATAAGTAAAAATTGTAAAATAATAGAACATTTTGCCAACTTAGTTAACTTATTAATTTTTTTTTATGAATTAAAGAACCTACTTATAATATAATTTGTATTATTTATTATTTTAAATAGACAGTTGTACCTAAAATGATTTGTGAATTATGTAGGTACCTAAATTATTTATAAATTAGGTACTCCATTCATTTTACATCTTGACTTTTAGTTCTTACCTATATATTTTAATTACTCTTTATGTAAATACCTAGTTGAAGTATTTTAATATATATAGGTATAAAATGTATACTATAATTATAGTGACCAGATACGTACTTTTTTCGGATGACAGTACTCTTTTTTGATGCATTCTCCTAGTGTCCTTAATATTAGTGTTAAATACATCAAATTGTATTTTTTTTAAAGAAAATATTATGTGATATATATGTTTATGATTTTTATAATTTGAATTTTGACTACCTATCCATTTATATTTTATGG
>NW_021765547.1:0-871 GCF_005508785.2 Acyrthosiphon pisum
AATGTACACATGTACCAATAATTTATACACGCAAATATTAAAATATATATAATTACAACTAAATAATTCACTTTTGTATAATCTTATTCTATATAACACCATTACAGTATATTTTTAGTGTATAAATAACAATTATTCATAATATATAAATATATAGTTTTTTTTCAGATTTAATAATGCTTAGTAGGTACTTGTAATATAATATATTTCTGTAGTCGCCAAATGACATTTCTGTTTCATTTTCAACAACAATTTGGACCTACAGCACGGATTATATACACCTTCGATACAATACACATTATTATATATGATGGAAAGGTACGATATAAGCTCCATGTGGAATTTATGTTCTTAAATCTATTTAATCTGTAAATCATGTTCTTATAACTATACGGACCCAAAGATATCAGCATTGGCGTCGGTCGGTTACTACAGAGGTAATATATTTTTTTTTTTTTATTGTACCTTTATATAATACAAAAAATATATATAGTACGACTCATTCCAAAATCGGCCATATCCTCGGACCGGATGCCATATGTTATATTATATTCTGTGAAAGTAAACGACCCGAAGATAATTGTCTGTTCTGCAGTCGAGTATTGTATACTATTTTACCCACTTTAAGAATATAAGTCTGTACGATGAAAATACGAAATCGTATTTACGATCTGCAAGGCGTCGGCGTCGTCGGGCATCTTCACATAGTATATTATATTATATATACAATACAATATGTAGACCTTTGGAAAACATACACTTTCCACCCTCTACCACGCCGCCAGCCAGAGGTAAAATTTGACAGTGAGAGACCCTCGTCATGGCGTTATGCGGACAATATGTTTATTGTACCGTATCCTATGAGATATAA
>NW_021765548.1:0-984 GCF_005508785.2 Acyrthosiphon pisum
ATTTGTACTTTCATCAAATACACTATATGTTCCATAAAAACACCACTAAACTAAATTAATAATTATACAAACCCCAATCATAATGTTTTTTATTGAAACTTTTACATCGTATTTTATAATACAAATATGGAATACTCCTTTACATACATTACGCTGGTTTTTGAACTTATTATATATATTCAAATTATTTAGTTACGTTATAATAATTAATATTATACAATTTGGAACTTGCTAACTTAATATTTATACACTTTTAGACATATATGATATATCAACAAAAGTCAATTTCACCAATGATTTTATTCTAAGAAATCAGTGATAAAAATTATATTATATTTTTTTGATATACCATACATATCGTAATATATAAATAAGAAGTTTAGAATATTTTATAACCAATGAAAATATGATAGGCGAGATCTGGGTAAGAATGTAAGATACGTAATATGTATAGCCAATACACAAACTGAATTTATCTAAGCAATGTTTAACTTATAATGATAAAAGTTTGACTATATTATATGGTTGAATTTTGTGATTTTGATATTTTGGCGACTAATAATACCAGCAATACTTCATGGTATGAAATACTAAAACGTGCAGGATTTATTAGGGTCCGTTCAACACAACAGGCTAATGCTTCAATCCTTCTCACTTTAAAAAATTTTAATTACTACGTTTTAGATTCAGAGTGGAACGATGAATGTATTGATTTTACAATGATGTGTGTTTTTTTATATTTATTATTTATTTTTGTGTCTGTCATCACCATTTAGGACAGTAAAAGTGCTTGGATTTTCTTCAACAGTACCTTTTCTGATAGGAAAGTGAATCTAGTTGGTACTTTGGGGGGTCAAAAGTAAAATTTTTCCATAGTTTTCAAAGCGCCGTGAAAAACAAAAGACAAATAAGGAAAACGGGAATTTTTACGCAAAATCTGGTTTTCGAGAAAATTGATTTGGTTTTTGGTGAACTTTAAACGAA
>NW_021765549.1:0-9132 GCF_005508785.2 Acyrthosiphon pisum
AAAGATTTTTAAGATTTTGTTCACAGTCCAAAAAAATTTACCAGATATTCCAGATATGTCATTCACATATTTAAATATTTAATACGAACATACGAACGCAACTAAACATTTATTGTTTGGTAAATATTTGTTATGTTTTTAATCAAATGTAACAACACCAATGAAATTATAATTTAGTTTTTACATAAAAATATGAGATATATTTTATATGCCTTTCGTTTATTTATAATAAAAAAATGGCAGATAGATTTTGATTATACAATGACAACACTTGATTATTTCGATTTTTAAAATTTTCAAAGATAATAGTTTCTTGGTAATATTGAAATGTATTGGAATATATTATTGTATAATATCCAGCTAATGGTGTAATATAGTTGGTAGATGCAATAGTAATAGTATGATTATTTAAAGTTGGGTTTCTTAGAATAGAGAAGGATAATATTATTTGGCAAATATTAAACAATATTACAATATCTAGGTACCTAAGTAGTCAATAAACCGTCAGTTCGATGTAAGATTTTATAAAAAAATAATAAAATGTTCTAAAAAAAAAAAAAAAAAAATGAATACAGCTATTTTAGAGAATTCAAAATTTAAATTATAGTTTTGTAATTTGATACGTTTTAAGAGTAAGAGTGAAGATAAAAATATAAAAATAATCAATTATGAAGTAATATATAAAACGGCTTGAGCATATTTTTTGAAAACAAGTTAAATACTTCTCAAAATATGACGTTTTGAAAAGTACATTCAAAATAATCACCCAATAGTCTATAAAAAAAAACAACAACAATAAACCTTCGGCATAATATTTATTATTTACATAATTTCAATTCATTTTTTTTTAAATATTTTAATAACGTGTTTCTTACCCTTCCCCTGTTGAATATTTCGTAGATCGAATATTATTGTCAAGACGATTTATTGAACGGGGTCGTTTATGATCAGCATCTGTCCATTGTGGAAATAAACGATAAAAAACAAATTGAGAGACGGAGAGAAAAAGAACTTCAGCTCGTTTCCAAAAATATTATCGAGATGTTACAACGCGATAAGGACGTGCGGGTTTTTGATTATTAAATAATATTATAATCCTTGTGAGTGAAAAAAGAAGATCTGCCGATATACGCCCGTTCTGATATTTATTGCTCTACGAGCTCACGTTTCTTTTCTTTTTTTTTTTTTAATAATAAAAGAATAATTTGTTTATTCGTCTGAGGCAATAAAATATAAATATATCTGACATGACAAAACTCATAGAACAAAAAACCAACAAGGAAGAGTGGCCATATATCTGTGTGTGTGTGTGTGTGTGTGTGTGTGTGTGTGTGTATATAATATATATTATATTTTTATACTCATTTCGTATACGTATATATTATATTATATATAAATACATAAAAATCTGTCACCGCAGTACGTGAGCTGGTTGCATTAACAGCCGGGGAAAAATTTCCATTGAACAAATGTCGGCTGGTAATAAAAAATAAAAATAAAAATTACATACGTATATATATCATTAATGGGAGCGGTTTCGTTTGCCGGTAGATTTGTGTTTATTTATTTTTTTTTTTTTTGCAAACACCGTTTTTGATATGTTCGGTGACGTTATCGACGACTTGTATCTGCTCGGTTCGTGATCCATTCAAAAAATATACCTACACGGAAATACGTGTAACGATGATATTATTATACTATGCGCAGAATGACTCATTCTCGGCATCATTATTGCATAGTATATTTATTTGTTTGTATGTCTTTCTTACATGCCAAATGTGCAGTTGACCGAACGAGCACATGTCGCTGGAGTGAACAATTCACCGGTATTATATACGAAGAAAATCGCAAACACGTGATGTGATTTATCTCATAGCCAAAACCACTTAAATATTTTATGTATATCATACGTATAATAGAGATAGATAGATAACAACCGGCGAGCATGGGTTTTTGTTTTTTACAATATGAACCATTCATAAGATTTGACCTCTGTGGGAACGGAAACGAGCCCGCGGTTCGTTTATTCAACAAAATAAAAATATTATTATAATAATATATTATACGCGCAGACTCGGTAGTCGGTTACCTAATGTTGAGTACCAACATCGAAACAAGTGATTTACATTTGAGATTGTTCGTAATATTTCTTGAAAAAAAAAAACAGAAATAGCATAAAGATCATCATGGGAAAACTTGTATTACGTTTGTATAAGTAATATATATTATGTCACGATGAACTGATAATCTACGAGAAATACGCAAATCGCTGTTATATGTATACATAAGCCCCGGAAGGATTTAAAGAAATTTATGCGTGGAAGTATAATATTTTTATACACATGCGAATAAAATACGGTTAGGTTAACAACTAAATAATGGTCACTAATAAATTATGACAGCGTCGTCTTATCAATATCATATTATTGTAATCCTATTGTTATTATTTATACCGATTATTGATTTTAATTTAAATAATGTTCTATAACGATACTGTGATACTGTTATTAACGTTGTTAATGTGTTGAACATAATTGTATTTCACGATTAAGTAATAATAGAATATTTTTAACTGCGCGTACATAACTATGATAATAAATATATTATTATAGATTGATGAATGATGATTTTCACCGCATATTGGAAAGGTATACAATTAACGCGATACTCATCACATGTACCTTAAACTCTTTGGCCGTCCAGAATAAACGATGAGGATGCGAACAGCTATTGAAGGGTGAACAAAAACATATGTTTTTCCGTAATAATTATTCACGTAATTGTTTGATTATAGTGTTTTTTTTAACACATCAAAACGAACAATCAAATATTATAAATATGTTTATACACACATATTATCACGTATTATTCCATTTGTTACTAACTTTTGTATTCTTACTACACTACTTATAATTAAAATAATATATACAAGTCGATGATAAAAATCCAAAATGTACTACTTATTTATTTTTATTATTCAAAATTATTTATCTAAAACTTTAATACTTATCTTTAATACATTTTTTTGGAAAAATAAACTTTTTTATACTCTTTTCGTATGACAATATTGAAAAAATACAACTACACCGACTATAAACGCACTATTTTTCGTACTTTTGGTTATTATATTATTATTATATGACACGATTATGTACGCACTAAACTACTACTCGATAGCATCGCGTCAAGTTTGATATTATATTCTGTCACAAGTCGTCAATGCATTCTTGTGTATGGGTAGTGAAGATGAATCGACGTCGGTTCAGAAAATATGTATTATGGCCCGCGATTGGACTTGAGGCATATATCTAAATTATTAAATTGCTCATTACTTTCCGCGCTCTAAAATTTAACGATATTTGACACTTGAGCTTGGAAAAATTGCATGTTGTGTCTCTTACATACATTATATCGTATAGTTTACACAGTGCGTATGCGCGTGTTATTATACTACGTAGGTACCCATATATCCTTTCAATGGCGAATGTAATATTGAAGGGTACATTTTTAATACCGAACAACAGACCGCACAACAAGTACTACTCTGTGCAATGTAATATTATGTTATATGTGTTTATATAACTCACTCGGAGCGTTCGAAATTATCTTTGAAATTAATATTTAAACTATGTATAACTATATTTAAACCGTATACTATATGGTATAAACGCTAATAACGAACGTTCTTGTGACTTTCTTAGAACCGTTCAAATAATTTCGCCACAGTGGTGGGTTGAACAAATTAATAATAATTCACGATCCAAATATTATCATACCAAACTTTCAATATTTCAAGTCTGAGAAAATGACATCGATTAGCTAAAATGTTGGCCAGAGAATAATATGGCATAAGCAGTATATATATATATATTTGGGGCTTTTTCAGAGTCCACTATAGCTTTTACAAAGGGTTAAAAAGTTTAAGCGGATACCTATTATTCCCATGAATGTCTAACGATTATAGTTATTATTATTACCTACAACACTGCAGTGGTACACACATTATATGCAAATGTTTTTTTTTGTTCTCAAAACTATAAATATTTTTTAAAATTCATGATCGTATTGTGAAATATGTACCTTTTACTATGGAAGTAAATGAGTGTACATTTTTTTTACTCTGCTAAATTGTGACCTAATATTTAATATGAAAAATGTCGTTAGTACAAAAAATTCAGGTTTAGAAACGTTGCCATTGATAGTAGGTCTGTAAAGAGTAAATAATAATATTATACTAGGTATGTGTGTTTTATAGAACGAAAAAAATGTTTAATTAAAATGTAAGTACATCGCGGTAATGGTTGGACAATGTCCGCTTAAACTTTTTTCGTCTCAATGTAAAAGTGTGGACTTTATGCAGAAGCCCAAAATACTAAATAATATTAAATGTGCATCAGACTTTTTAATATTGATCCAGCACCGATGTTATCAATTATCATGTAGTCCTTTGATAGAGAACCGTGATACTCGGCCAAAAATATTTTTCGGTGAATCCGATCTGGTTCCCAAACGTCCGAATTGGTTACTGGATTGTTATGCGAACGGTATATCCAATAATTTGTTCCCAGGTTGTTTTTAAATTTTTTTTCAACCATCCTTCCCATTTTATACTGACTCGGGATTTTGTCTACATATTATTGAGGTATAGTTAAAAACTGTGCTTTTCGTTTCAAAATAAGTCATAATGTATTTTATTTCATAATTTATTTGTATTATATATATATATATATTCGTTTAGCTATTTATTTATTTATATATATATATATATTATATACCCATGTATAATGATGGAAAATATATTATATTAATATAAAATAAAATGTTTAAATGGCCTTGTTTGCGAACCAATTCGGATTTAGCCATATTTTTAATTCGCGTGGAGTCCCCCTACACCCACGATCAACCGCAAAAAATATACCAATCCATAATCTAACCTAACCTAGTCTAACCTAGCTACTGGTAATTTTTTACACTGTACCTATACTATATATTATTATATTATTATTCCGATTGGATCTGCGCATATTTAGTTTTGTCATGAGCCACAGCGGTCGCTTCGACGTTATATTATGTACGCATAAAAAAAAAGTGAGGAATTCTAGTGATAATTATACTTGCACATAAATAAGACGAAGGCATCTCTGAGGTGAGGGAAAAAATCGTTTCAATAAATTATTGTTATTTTTTATTCGTGCACTGCAGGCTGTACAACGCCTGTACCTATATAGAATATTATAATATTTTTATATTGTGTTTGGACTACTGTCACGACCCCCGAGCCGTATCATTCGACTAATAAAACTATCAGGCACGTATTATCAGTGAAAATATATAAAATATAGTCGCTTCAACGTACACCCGGGAAACCAGCTTTAAAAATAATACGTTATCAGATCAGGTGCATTTCGTCATTATTCATGTACATTTAGGCGATTACATTTTTCATGACGGTCGTGATATCAGTAGGGAGTCTCGTGTACAGCGCACACATAGTATAATAGCCGTTCGTTCGTCCGATATTATTATTATTTTTATGTGTTATTTTTTTTAAAACAAAAACCTTAATTGTTAAACGTCAAATCACCTCACAGATGATTTCTCTATACCTAAAACAAAAAATAAAAAATAATAGTAATCATAACCATAATACGATATAGCCTATACATCTAGGGGCACTATAATATTATATATTATAATGTTATTATGCAGCCCCGAGACATGTATATGATATCAATAAAACGAACGCAACTCGTAAAAATATGACACGGAAAAGTATTATAAACGTATATATTATATTATAGGTACGTAATATTATTATCTAGTTAAACCTTGAAGAGCAATAAAACCGGAATTTTTAGTCAATCTTCATCGTCGTATATTATCGGCGATCAAATAGAACGAGGGAGATGGTCATCCGGAAATAATTGACCATGTCTATTCGTTAATAATAATAACGCACAACGTCCGCGATGATAAACGTTAATTACACCACAAGGAAACGCGTAGGTATATCAATAATATTATATTTATGTGAGAAGAGATGGTGGGGGGGATATACATTTTTTAAACGCTGATTATGGCGCGTAATAATATTTTCACCTCAAAAAAAAACGAAAAAGGTCGATTCCTGTTTTCCCTAATATATACATATTTTTTATATGAAGCGTTTCCGTCAAATATTATTTATGTCTATTTGTTAATAGCGCAAAAATTTTATTATTTAATGTGTGTAAAGAATCGATGAAAAAATATTCAAATCATAACATAAATGCGTATCATTATACTAACGGAAATGTTTTTTACTAATAAATAATAATTGCATTTAAAAAAATAATGAATTATGTCACAGATAAGTAACCGATTAAACCGGGTATGAATAGTATTGAAAAATTCTATGAAAATTGTTGTATTCCTAATAATATGGTTTATTGAGCGATTTGAGAGTGAATAATAGACCTATTATCAATAATGTAGAAGTTAATGTATGCCTGCATAACAGTCAATTTTCTACCTATATGTTAATAACTAAACTCAATAATTCAAATTCAAAAAGAATTTATCACAAGTCTTAGTGCTAAATATTGAAAATCGAAAATAAAATTTCGAAAATCGACTCCTGCAGTAGTACAAGCCTAGATAAACTTCTTCTCCTGTATAATAAGTGTTCAATGAACACTGTTAATACTGTAATCTCACTCAGTAAGCTTTATTATTGGAAATAGGAAACTAAGTTTCAGTGTTTCACTAAAATGCACATATTTTGTAATTAGAGTGTAAAATGCTGCTTTGGTGACATGTGCGTGCGGGTGTGGGTGCACTCCACCATTTATTTTATACACAGTCACTCACACTATAATGATCACTTACGACGCACACACTTACATGACCCACATGCACACAAATAGAAAATTGCCTATATTGAACTCCTTAGAAACGGTCGGTATTCATACCCCTGAGTATTATTTAACAGTATAAACATTAATTATTATAGTAATAGGAGGTAACTACTTGACCTACATAGTTTGATTTTATAACAATTATTAGTTATGTAATTATTATAGTTTATAAGTGGAATTCGAGTAAATAACTGTTTCTTAAAAATCACATAATATTATTAATGACGTATTAAAATGTTTGAGAATGTTATAATTATAAAATTTAAATAACACATAAAAAGAAATCTATAGCTAAACTGAAATTGACATTATCGACGACAACCGACGCAGCATATTATTATTGTACTACCTTAGCGATTTGCTTACAATACCTAATATTACACGTGGTATTACTCCTTACATTATTTTCAAATTTTGTTTTTAGCGGAAACAGGTATCCACCAACATCCCAAATAATATTGGAATTTCAATATTATTGTAACGGTTTTGACCGTTGTAATTATTATTGCAATCGTAACACTTTATGATATTATAAAGTGTATTTTAAAATATTGTAATGACACGATCGAGTTATGTTGATATAGTACTAAAGCGTAGTATTACTACAGAATAGTATTTTTTCGCTTTAATAATAATATAATATTGTTTTATATGTTAAAAGTTTAATAAAGAAATAAAAACGTTGTATTATTAAAGGTATAGGTACCTACCTACCTATAATATATGCACAACGATAATTGTACGTTCCGAAGAAACGTCACAGAGTATGCTATTATTAGATCATTATTTTTTTTTCGTATACGATTATACTGTATTACATCAGCGTGTATAACGAACACAAAAACGAATAGGTACGCGTATACCATGTATATACAACACGGTATCCGAATCCGTGATCAAACTTGAGTATATAATAATATATCCGCATATATTGCTTGATATTAATTTTATGTATATAGGTGCCACCTACCTGTTTTTATATTGTGACCTATACGCGTATTTGTGTACCTAAAGTCGTGTGTATATACCTAATATAGTTATGGGCGCCTATACCTATTATGTGCTTTTTTGCGATAATGTATTACTCTACACTTGACTTTGCGCAAAGCGATAAAAAAAAAAATAATAATAATATTAACATAATAGTATAAAATACATTAGTAGCAGACCGAGTACGTAATTTTGACCTAGATACGGACGTTTATTTTTTTTTATCGAAATTACGAATAGAATATTACGTTCGGTTTGGTAAACAATTTGGACTACCGTAATCTATACGGTCGGCGTGTCCGTGCAGCGAATACGATCTTAACGTATTATTTCCGAAACGATAAAAGAAACACGCAAGGCCCGAAACCGCCACCGCCTTGCCGACCACCTGCAACCATATGCTGCTGCAGGTTAACGGGACGGAACGATCGTGCACGACATTGACGTATCAGTAAACGCTTATAATATTATTATACGATCTAATAGTTGTACTGTGCGGGTAGGACTGTTATAATATAATAATATCATGTTGTAGCATTTTCGATTTTGACGTTGGTTCGCTGGCCATATGCCGCAAAACGAACGGCGGACGGACGGCGAACACGCGCATATATTATATATATCGGAACAATAATTATTAGGTATATAGTAATATTATGCAGACGACTTTTTTTTTATTTAAGTACAAACAAACTCGTTTTTTTCAAGCGTTTGCTGTTTTTTTCATATTCCGTCAAGTATTTTGATATTTAGTTATATATATATTGAGTATACCTACGAGCTGCTATAACATGCTTACCCAACACTTTTATCCATTTGAATAAACTATTTATTTTTTTATGTCAAATTTAGAACAAGACCTGCACCACAATTCAAAATCTATAGTTTTGAGAAAAATCACATTATTATTGTTTTTCATATAACTACCTAATCAACCGACGAGCATAAAACGTACGGACACACTTATATTATAACGATCGGCCGCGCAGTGTATATCGCTTACAATGTATTGAAAAAAAAAAAACCATACACATAATATTAATTATATATTGTCACTCAACACATCGTGAATCGTGTTTTTCATTTCATCGACAACAGTATTGTTTGCTGAATTGGTTCGAAAATGCATCGAATTTGTTTACCTTTTTGTCCACGTGCAATGATTACTTAATATAATAAAATATATTATTTTTCATCGATCTCTACATATCGAACCACAGACACCCTCTTATATCACACCCCTCCC
>NW_021765550.1:0-799 GCF_005508785.2 Acyrthosiphon pisum
CCAAAATGTGTTTCTTTTCTTTCTTTTTGGTGCTAACATTACTTTGGTCATCTCACTCAGACTCCTCATGCACGCGGCACCCCACAGGTCCGCGACATATTGTAACAATATATCAGGAGCTTTGTATTAAATTTATACACTTTTTGGCCCAACAGATAAAACTTTATTGATATTTATAGAAAAAAAAAACTAAAAAAATTGAAAACTTACAATGTCCGTAAACAGCTCAAAAAGAGTCAAATTATTTTAAAAATTTTATCGTATATATAAAATGCTAATATAAACATTCAGTGAAATTTTCAAGTTTCTACAGTCACTCGTTTTTTAATTACAACAAAATAAGAAAATCGTTACGTAAGAAATCGAGTGAATATCAAATGTTGTAAAAATATGAATTTCCATAAAAATTTAATTTGAGTTTCTTATAGACATTTTTTTTTTGGTAAAGGTAGATTATCCTATAAGGAATCTTGTGTTACATTTTAAAATCTTAGATTTAAAAAGAAAAATTTTTATGAATTTATAACTCGAAATAATTTGCAAATTTTCGTGATTTTTCCATATTTTGTCATTTTTAGATTCTGAGTGGAACGATGAATGTATTGATTTTACAATGATGTGTGTTTTTTTATTTTTTTATTTATTTTTTTATTTTTTTATTTTTTTATTTATTTTTTTATTTTTTTTGTGTCTGTGTACACGATAAGTAGTCGAAATAATGCTACGATTTTTAACTTCAGTATCTTGTTCGATCAGAAAGTGAATATCGTTGGTGCATTGGGGAGGTCAAAATTTAAAT
>NW_021765551.1:0-815 GCF_005508785.2 Acyrthosiphon pisum
CTAATAATCATTTACGACTAACACGTAGATCTCGGGTGGCGACAACGAGATTAGAAATTGCCTAAATGATTCTCCTTAAATCGATGCGATGTTGGAGGCTCCTTAATTATTTAAATACTTAAACTAAATTATTAATAATTTCTTTAAGGGGCCTCGCTACCACGTCTTTTTTTGTCAAAAACTACTGTCTCCAATTCCAACGGTACGGGCCGACAATTATCACGATTTTTATTCTGAAAAAATATTCGGATTGTCCGTAATATATACAAGGAAACGGTCGAGCCACATTTTTAATTTTTGTAATTTAAAATGCAATAAAAATTGTAGAAAAATCAAAAAAATTCAGAATTTCCAACTTAAATATTTAATTAACTAAATACAATTTTAAAAATGTACCTCGACCGATGCCTCGTAGATGTTGTGGAAAAAAAGAATATTTTGTCAGAATGCAAATCGAGTTAATCGTTGCGACGTTGTATTGGAATTAGAATCGTTTGTTTGAGTGAAAAATAAACATTTTTTCACGATCACAATATTACACACTGACATGTGCGTGCGAGTGCCCTCCGTACCACACAATTGACCCGCATGGACGCCACACACACTAATAATCATTTACGACTAACACATAGACCTCGGGTGGCGACAACGACAGTGATTGTTAGTTGATACTTTAACGCTAGTATAAGTAGTGTTAAAATTTTTACTCGGCCGATACTCGATACCAGGTTAGTGCTATAAATTTTACTCGGCCAATACTCGATACCCGGTTAGCAGTGTTGTGCTTAGATAAAAAAAAATTATCTAGATATAGA
>NW_021765551.1:3163-4528 GCF_005508785.2 Acyrthosiphon pisum
ATTTAAAAATTCGTAACGATAAAAATTTAAAAAAGCAGGTAAGTGTGTGTGACTCTGCTGTACAGTAGGTTGCAAATGAATGACTGTAATGGATGGTGTTAAATTTGAATTCAATGATATAATATTATTGTATAGGAAAAACGAATTTGAGCGGAGACGGTTTGTCAGCCTAAAATATTTTAGGTACCTATATTATGTTTATATTGTAATTAATTATACGGTAGCTGGTTAAGTTGAATTATTATTTGTTTATTATCACATTTGTGTATAGTAATATACTTTAGAAGTTCCAAGTACCCACAAATAATATTTTATAAATATAACACACAACTAAAATCATTCTTCTTCGTTTAAATATCTAATTTCGTCCAAATTTTAAAATAAAATAACTATAAAAAAAGCGGGTAAGTGGATGTCGGTCTGTTGTACAGTAGGTTAAAAGTTGGTCAATGGTCAATGTATAATGGATTGTATTTAACTTGAATTCAATGATATAATATCATTATTCTTTATATAAGAAAAGCGATTCTGAGTGGAGACGGTTTATTATTATTTATTATAGCCTGTAAGCTGAATTAATATTATAATATTATTAAAATATTATTATTTATTATAGCCTGTAAGCTGAATTAATATTATAATATTATTAAAATATTATTATTTTTTATTCGGTTCTATGGTGATAAACAACGCGTCAGAAATTAAAATCCTGTTTTTAGCGGTTTTTCGTAATTTGTCAGTGGTTTTTCCCGTGGAATTAAAGAGCTATTGAGAAAATCAAAAATGACCTCCTTAAAGTACCATCTTGGTCCAATTTACCAAAAGATAAGATACTTTATGTTGAAATAAAAGCACTCCTCTTCTGGTAGAAATTTTCTATACGGGTAAAAAAAAAATAAAAAAAAAAACTAAATTAAATAAATAAACAATCCACTATATGCTTCCTCGCTCAGAATCCAAAATAACTAAAAATTAAAATTAGTCTGTCGTTATTACATTTAGTAAAATACATATCGTTAAATAACTAAGTAAATTTAAGAATATTTTATAATGTGTTAATTGAAAAAATTAAATAATATAAAAATAATATATACATAAAAGTTTAAGAAGAATTATGAAAATATAATGTAACTACCTATATAATTTATACAAATATATATATAAGCAGACTGATGTATATTAATTAATTCATTTGAAATTCCATATTTTGCCCCAGAATACTTTAAGATCAATTTTTTGGTAAAAAGTGGTTCTTCGACTAAATCGATTTTAGTTTTTGGTGTAAATCTATAAGAATAATTACTGTAGATACACGTAAACTTCATTCAATGTTCATATTTTCATTTTATATACACCATAACATTT
>NW_021765552.1:0-1099 GCF_005508785.2 Acyrthosiphon pisum
TACGAGTTATGTTTTGATAAACTCCCTAAAATAGAAAAGTTTGTAGAATTTGGAAAAAATGCATATAGTTTAGTTCCAAAACAACGACGAAGGAAGTGGGATGCGAAAAGTCGAAAAGGATACTTTGTTGGATATTCAGAAACTTCAAAAGGGTATCGTATTTGGTATAAAGAAAATAACGAGGTGTCACTTAGTAGAGACGTAATTTTCAAGGATGAAAATGTTGTAAATGACCAACTTGTAGAATGTTCTAATAATTTAAATGATAGTAACAACATTGATGTTCTTAGCTTACACAATGACAGCTCATTAGAACACAGCAATAAACCAGAAGGAGACGAAGTCATAGAAAATGAATTTGGAAGTGTAGATGACAAAGAAAATCAAGAACATGAACACGGAAATGGGTCAAATGTCAACGTGTACAACTTGCGAGACAGAATTAATATAAA
Organism: Acyrthosiphon pisum; assembly: GCF_005508785.2. Taxonomy (NCBI): domain Eukaryota; kingdom Metazoa; phylum Arthropoda; class Insecta; order Hemiptera; family Aphididae; genus Acyrthosiphon; species Acyrthosiphon pisum. The sequence continues at coordinate 453 of NW_021765552.1, forward strand.
GAAACCATTACGTTATGATAATTCAGCATTTTTTGTAGTCGAATCCGATCCAGTGAATTTCAAGGAAGCTGTGGAGTCACAAAATTCAGAAAAATGGATGGAAGCTATGAACAATGAAATGGAATTTCTTGAACAAAACGGAACATGGTCTCTTGTAAAGTTACCTAAGGACAGAACTTTTGTAAATTGTGGTTGGTTGTATAAAACAAAATACAATGTTAATGGACATATTGATCGATACAAGGCTAGGCTAGTAGCAAAAGGGTATAGTCAAATATTCGGTATTGATTTTAATGAAACTTTTAGTCCTGTAGTAAAGTTCGATTCAATTCAGTCTATATTTGCTATATCAGCAGCAGAACAATTACAACTTCGACAATTTGACGTTCAAACAGCGTTTTTATATGGAGATTTGGATAAAGAAATTTACATGAGACAACCAGAAGGGTTCAATGATGGTACTGAAATGGTGTGCAGACTTCAACGCAGTTTATATGGTCTAAAACAGTCACCACGATGTTGGAACATAAAGTTCAAAACTTTTCTTCTTAACTTTAATCTATTAGAAACAAAAGCAGATCCCTGTTTTTGTTAATAGAGAAAATAACAAAGTATTAATCGTCGCTATATTTGTTGATGGTGGTCTA
>NW_021765553.1:0-827 GCF_005508785.2 Acyrthosiphon pisum
TTTTCAAATGTCATTGTAACAATATAGTAGGAGCCTTGTATTAAATTTTCATGTATTTTTACTCAACAAATAAAGTTTTATTGGCATTCATAGAAAAAAAACTAATTAAATTGGAAACTGAAATTGTCCGTAAACAGCTCAAAACAAATCAAAATATTTTGAAAATTTTATCATGTATAGAAAATGGAAATATAAACAACCAGTGAAAATTTCATGTATCTACAGTCATTCGTTTTAAAGATACACCAAAAACCAAAATTAATTTTCTCGAAAACAGATTTTGCGTAAAAATTCCCGTTTTTCCTTAATTTTTCTTTTGTTGTTCACGGTGCTTTTGAAAACTATTGGAAAAGTACCAACTAGATTCACTTTCCTATCAGAAAAAGTACTGTTGAAGAAAATCCAAGCACTTTTACTGTCCTAAAAGGTGATGACAGACACAAAAAAAAAAATAAATAAATAAATAAATAAAAAAAAAACACACATCATTGTAAAATCAATACATTCATCGTTCCACTCAGAATCTAAAAGAAATAATCATCATTGTAATACCAATACATTCCTCGCTCCGCTCAGAATCTAAAATTGCCTGTTAAAAATATAGAAACACGTCTTTTTTCGTTTTAACGAAATTCCATGTCATCAATCCATTATCGTTAAAAACCCCCGCGTACAATGACATAAGATACACCTTGAGATATCCTACTATACAGTACCTACTGTGCTACATTTGGTTAGGAATTTAATGAATTAAGAAATATAGATTGAATTTTAGTTTACATTTTACCTAATTTATTAATTTGTATTTCTATGGCGATAAACTACGG
>NW_021765554.1:0-1028 GCF_005508785.2 Acyrthosiphon pisum
GAAGACTTGAAATGAAACCCATATATGTAAATAAAATTGTCAGGGCCACATGTTGTCTACATAACTTTTTGAAGTCAGATAGTCCTAGGTTATTGGCAGAAGTAATAGAGGATGAAAAGAATACTACAGTTTCTGAACAAGGCGCTCTACAAAACTTGAGAAATGTTGGAGGTGCATTTGCTGGAATTAGTTACGCCACTAGGGAGAAGTTCAGAGACTATTTTTTGTCTCCAAATGGGTCAGTAGAATGGCAAAATCGAGTTGTTCGTGAGGGAAGGCGATACAATTGAATATATCTACAAACTAACTCTTTTCCTTAATAATTATAATTAGATTTTATTATTTTAATTATATTAGTATCATACAATGAATAATAATTAATAAAAATATGTTTTTCATTACCTGTGGTTGACAATATTTTGCCAATTTCCTCCCAACTATTATCTTTAATAAGATTGTTATGATAATTTGAATCTGAAATGTCGTACAGATGCTTGTACTGTTGTACAAGTACAATTAGCTGTTCTTCAGACATTGCCATATCTGTAGGTATCTGACTTACAAGAAAAATAATTATATTTTGTTGTCTGTCAATGAAAAAAAAAAATTGTAAATTTTAATTGATAAACTATGAGGTTCAGTAAATTAAATTGTTTTTAACTTTTCTTTTAATATAAATTAGCTGTTTAGTTTTAACTTTTAAAGTTTTAAAACATACATTAATGAATATAAATATATATATATAGTATATATTAATTTTAGTTTTATTAAACATTTAGTTTTATTATTTTTAAATAAAGATAACATAACAATTTAAGACTTAAGTATAACAAATGTCAAATAACAATTCAATTTAAAAACAAAATATATAACAGATAACAAAATAAAAATAAAAAGGAACTCCTCGGTAAGTGTTAACAAATACATATTACCTAATACATTTTAAGCAGTCTTTAGGTTTTTTTACATATCACAATTAAAACAAAATAAATATTTTATAGCTTTTCTTGATAAAAGACTAAGAGTAA
>NW_021765555.1:0-819 GCF_005508785.2 Acyrthosiphon pisum
ACAATTATCAACTTATTATTGGTAGATCACATCTTATACCAATAATCTTAGTTAGGTAATGAATACTTGTAAAAAAAAAAAACGTTAACATAATAAATACCCAAAAACACATAAATATATGAATTAAAAATTACAAAAATAGTGAATGTTTAATACACTTAATTAAAATAAGTGAACAACTAGAATTCACTCGCATGTTGCCAGTGCCGAAACTACCATGTGTGCTAGTTGCGCATTGCACATCAGCCCCAAACCAATATAGGACACTCAATAAGTATGTTAAAATTAATTGTATATCCATAGTTGTAGAAATTGTAACCTAATTAAAATAAAGAAAAGAAAAATCAACCATGCTCATATAATATTAAAATTTGATATTAGATATTGGAATCATATAACATACCCAACTGTTGGCTACGGTATTATTTATACAATTTAATTTATTTATTTGATAGTTGATTTTTAAAATATAACTATACAAATATAATTATTAATTTATATTTTACAGTGACATTAAATTACAATTAAAATAATATAATAAAAATGTTGAATAACTTGGATTAAAAATATCAAATAAACACTTATTATTGAATATAGTTTTTTTATTTCAAATATAGATTTTTTTTATTCTATTCAATTAGGCTTTTTTATTCCATTAAGATTCTTTTATTCTACACAGATTTTATATACATATTTTTTATCATATATAGATTTTTTATTGAATATTAATTGTTTATCAAATATTTTGATGATTTTTTTTATTAAACACTGATGTTTTTATCAATTAAAAACTTTGTCCCATCCAAACCAAACCAAGGT
>NW_021765556.1:0-592 GCF_005508785.2 Acyrthosiphon pisum
CTTAGGATGAACTCAGAGAAAAACAAAGGGAAACGAGAATGCTTTCGTGAATGAATTTTTGAGAAATCGATTTTTTTTTCGTTTTGAAAACTACAATTTTCTGTTTTATAATAGGTAACCAGTGTTGGCCTGGCACACCAAATGCCTAGGGATCAGTTTTTTAAGGGGCCCCATGATGAAATACAAAATTTACTTGACATTTTGGTGAAAAAAATCTCGCAATTTTTTTCCTTTAAAAATACATTTCATCAAATTCTGATTTTTAGAATTTTTAAGTATACCTAAAGACTACGTATTCAAATTCCTGATATTTTTTTACTACTTTTAAAGAGTGTTCTATGGCTATATAATCTTCTATTTTTCAAATAAGAATTTACTTTTTTTACTGAAAATTATTTAGCAGATAATGTTCTTGTAAATGTATAGATGTATCTAAATCAAAATTCTAATAAGTAGTTACTGAATTATTTTAATGTGTATACTAAGGATAATAATCCTTAAAATATGGTTTACAATAGTATAGGAAGTTTTTTTGGATCAATTGCACTAATGCAAGTTAAGTTAAGTTTTATATTTCTTATTAAAAACAATG
>NW_021765557.1:0-760 GCF_005508785.2 Acyrthosiphon pisum
ATTTATATTTTGGATTTACGCAATTAAAATGACTAGGTATTGACTATCCTTTACTTGTTTATATTGTCAAAAAATAAATATAGATTTATTTCCAAGGCTGGGCAAGTTAATGATTATTTTTTAACTCAGTTAAGTTAAGTTAATATGCATCAATAACAAAAAGTTAAAAGTTAATTTAACTATAGGTTAACTCAGTTAAGTTAAAAGTTAATACACACTTTTTATAATATGATAAAATTAAAAACAAAATAAATTAACTTAACTTCTTGAAATGAAAAATTAACTCGTTAATTTCACGTTAATTAAAAAAGAAATTTAGTAAGTTAACAGTTAAGTTAATGAAAAGCCAAAATTAACTAGTTAAGTTAAAAAGTTAATATAAAATTAACTTATTAACTTAACTTTAACTTTTTAATTCGTTAATGCCCAGCCTTGTTTATTTCTATGTGCACATCATGAACACCGTAAAATGTATTAAAAGATATAATGCACCATGAAGTAAAATAGGTTGGAAACCCCTGAGGTAATTGTTTTAACCATTATATTATAATAATTCAATTATTAACTTTTATAAACCAGAAAATGTCTATGAAATAAAATGACCATTCTACAAATCAATATTAAGAGGACGCTACACCCGCATATGCTGTCTCTGTCTTACAAATATAATACATAGCAAAATCCTTTTTGCGTTGGTAAGACCATTCAGCCAGAAGTCCAAGCAAAGAAATCAAATTTTCACCCTATAAGAGGAGACATT
>NW_021765558.1:0-1028 GCF_005508785.2 Acyrthosiphon pisum
AGACATGGATACAGAGGTCATGTATGTAAAAACCTATTTAAGTCACCATGATTACATAATTACTAATAAATAAATTATACACTTTGACAGAGACTTATAATAAATTAAAAATAATGAACAAAAAAAGTTAATTACTAACATAGAAATTTAATATTTTCTTATTTTCAGTTTTGAATTATTTTACATATTACATATAGATTTTAATTTTACAATAAATTTTACAACAATAAAATAATAAATAAAAAGGTGGGTAAGTGGATGTCGCTCTGCTGTACAGTAGGTTAGAAGTGGGTCACTGTATAATGGACAGTATTAAATTTGAATTCAATGATATAATATCACTGTATAAGAAAAACGATTCTGAGCGGAGACGGTATATCAGTCTATGTATTAGACATATATATACTTATCTATGGTATTAAAAAAAAATTGACCTATAATAAATTCCAAATTAATCATATCATAATATCTATTAGGTACTTATAAGTTATAACGCATTATACATCAACAAAAAACCGTGGTAAAATCATAGATATATAATAGTATACTTTAGAAGTTTCAAGTACCCACGAATAATATTATACAATCACAACAAAATAACTAAAAGAGTTATCCTAGGTTTTTAATATGTAATTTCGTCCAAATTTGTACTTAAAATGACTATAAAAATAAACTGTTTAAATGTATATTTTAGATTTTTTGGTAACAGAATTAATTACTTACGTGGAATCTTGTTTTAAATTTTTAATTCTTAGATACAAAAATTGAACATTTTATAAATTTTTAAGTACAAAATAATTTTTCAAATTAAAATTTGATAAATTTTGTCAAAATTTGATCTTTAAATGCTTATAAAAAAAAATTGTGCCTATGTATTTTTAATATTTTTCAACTGATATTGTAACAATATATCAGGAACTTTGTATTAAATTTAATACACTTTTTGGCCCACAGATAAAACTTTATTGATATTTATAGAAAAAAAAACTAAAAAATTTAAAACTGAAATGTCCGTAAACAGTTCAAAA
>NW_021765559.1:0-3623 GCF_005508785.2 Acyrthosiphon pisum
GTCTTTTTCAATTATTTCTTCTGGAACTCTATTATTATCTGGAACAATTGCTGGTAGTATTTTATCCAATTTACCGCTAACCTTATCTGAATCTTCTTTGTTATCTGACAATTTATCATTTATTTCTTCATTACTTTTATCGATAACTTTTGCGTCAATGTTTATTTCACCAACACTAATATTACTTTTTGTGGTTTCGGGTGAAGGTGATTTTATATCTTCTGGGTGAGGGCTTGAGTTCTTTTTCTTACTTCCACGTTTTGTCTTGACTTTTTCCATAACATTTTCTGTTGATTTTATTTGACTGTCTATACCAGTTTGATTGTTCTTCAGATTTTCATTTTTATCAACATTTGAAACGTCTTTTTCATTTATTTCTTCTGAAACAATTTCTGGTAGTATTTTATCCAATTTACCCCCAACATTTTCAGAATCTTTATTGTTATCTGACAATTTTTCATAACTTTTATCATTAAATTTTGTTGTGTCAATGTTTGATTCATCAACACTCGTATTATTTTTTGTTGATTCTGGTGAAGGTGATTTTTTATAATCTGTTTGAGGGCTTGACTTCTTTTTCTTACTTCCACGTTTTGTCTTGTCTTTTTCTTCAACATTTTCTGTTGATCTTATGTGATTGTCAACATTTGAAACGTCTTTTTCATTTATTTCTTCTGAAACAATTTCTGGTAGTATTTTATCCAATTTACCGCCAACATTTTCAGAATCTTTATTGTTATCTGACAATTTTTCATAACTTTTATCATTAAATTTTGTTGTGTCAATGTTTGATTCATCAACACTCGTATTATTTTTTTTTGATTCTGGTGAAGGTGATTTTTTATAATCTGTTTGAGGGCTTGACTTCTTTTTCTTACTTCCACGTTTTGTCTTGTCTTTTTCTTCAACATTTTCTGTTGATCTTATGTGATTGTCTATAGCAATTTTATTGTTCTTCGGATTTTCATTTTCATCAATATTTGAAATATATTTTTCAATTATTTCTTCTGGAACTTTATTATTGTCTGGAGGAATCACAGGTTCTATTTTATCCAATGTAATTTTAACCATGTCATCCAACAGTTTTTTATTATTTTCTTCAATACTTTTATCGATAACTTTTGTTTCGTCAATGTTGATTTCACTACCAATAATATTACTTACAGTGGTATCGGGTGAAGGTGATTTTTTATCATCTGGCTGAGGGCTTGATTTCTTTTTCTTCCTTCCACTTTTTGTCTTGTCGTTTTCCACAACATTTTCCGTGGATTTAATTTGATTGTCTAAACCGATTTCATTGTCTTTTTGATTTTTATTAACATATGAAATGTCTTTATCAATTATTTCTTCTGAAGCTTTATTATTGTCTGAAACATTTTCTTGACATATTTTATCCAATTTCACGCCAACATTTTCAATATCTTCATTGTTATCTGATAATTTTTCATTAATTTCATCGATACTTTTACCGATAACTTTGGTTTTGTCAATGTTTATTTCACTTATATTAGTATTACTTTTTGTGGTATCGGGTGAAGGCGATTTTTTATCATCTGGCTGAGCACATGATTTATTTTCCTCACTTCCTCGTTTTGTCTTATCTTTTTCTACAATATTTTCTGTCAATTGTATTTGATTGTTTGTACTAATTTCAATTATTGCTTCTGGATTTTTATTATTGTCTGAAGCAATTCCTGGATCTAAGTTATTCAATTCAACTCCTATTTTTTCAGTATTTTTATTATCATCTGACAGCTCTTTATTTGATAGATCTATAGTTTCATTAATGATTTTGTTTGTGTCAATTTTATTTTCACTTTCACCAATATTATTTGTCGTTGATCCTTTTGATTTTGCACTCAATTTCCGATTTATATCCTCAATATCTTTTCTATCTATAGTCTTTTCATCATCTGTTGTCTTGATCTTTGTAATCAAAACATCACTTTTAACTTTATCTATGGTGTCATTTTCTTCTATCATTGACGTTTCAAATATTTGATTAGGCTTTTTTATGGATTGTTGTAATTTATCAGCTAATTCGCTCTGCTCCTTATTTAAACCTACATTTTCTTGATTATGAGTGTCGTCGTCGTTCAATATTTCTGTTGTTTTATTTAACGATGCGACTTTAGTTTCTATATTTTCTTTGACTAAATTATCTGTATTTTGAATTTGATCATTTAGTATATTAACTGCTATGTCTTCAGGATTATCGTTTTCACTTAAACGTTTGGTCGATCTTGTGGACATTTTAGACGCCTCATTAGTGTCTGAATATATAATCTGTTCTTCTTTTATCATCACATCTTTAATACACCCATCCAAAATATCGACATTGGTTGACACGATTTCGAACGAATGGTCGTCCAAAGTTAGAGCCATAGTTGCTTTTTCTATACTTTTTTTTTCTTCACCTACAGTTAAAGAATTTTCTTTTATACTATCGTAATCTATAATTATGTTCCCGATTGCAGCGATGTTTAATTCGTGTTCCACTTTTGCATGTTGGTTAATATTTTCCGCAGCATTGAGTTCAGCTTGTTTTAAGACATTTACATTTTCTAACATCACGCATTCAGTTTCATTAGCTGCAATTTTTTCTACACAATGCAGTTTTGGCATTATAGAAAGAACATTTAATGGTTCTTCTGTAGGCAAATCACTAATTTCACTTTCAAACATAAAATCATTTAGAAGACTGGCTTTATTTTCAAGAGCAGTAACAAGATTAATCTCATCATTAATTTTCCCTTTGTTTATTAATGTATCTTCATTAATATTTATAGTATCAGGTGTTACATTGGAGTGTACATATTCATTATTGTCGTTTGTAGTATTTCTCTCCTTGTTTTCTTGAACTTCACTTATAGATAAAGTACTATCACAATTATGATTATCGTCAGAATAATCTTTTGTTATTACATTTGTTCTTTCCTTGCTGACGTCTGCTGTATCTTGTGTTACAGTTTTGGAAATATCTGCACGTTGATCTATAGTATCAACTTTAGCATTAGTCATCTGCATAGTTTCATTTACAGAAATATTGGAATTCAAACTTCCTATATTTATATCATCAATATCTCTATTGATAGATAAACATTCCCTTTTAGGAGTTTCTGATGAGATATTTAGTTCACCAATTGCTAACTTTGATGGGTTTTTAAAGGTTGAATTTTCAATTTGTTTTGTACTTTTGTTAGAGTCAACTCTTAGATTATTATCAATAATTGTTTCTAGTTTAATCTTTGATATCTCAAGATCGTTTAAATTTATAAATTCTTCTTTAATTTCTTCGGTATTTATTTCATAATGTTTTAAATCTTCTGTCTCTCCTAAATTATTTTTATCGTCCAATGATTTTCCAAAATTGTTTTCAGAAATATCTTGATTATTAACTAAGTCATTTTTGGTATCAAAGAAATCTAGAATTTGGTCATTATCAAGGAGTAAACAGTTTATTTCCGAAGCAAGTATTTTTAAATTATCTACTTTTTCAATGTTGGTTTTTGATATTTCTTGCACATCATCTCTCTGGTCATTACTGTTCTCTACGGTATCGATTTGATCTTCTACAGCCACTTGTTCTTTGGTATTTTCAATACCAATAACAACTGTATCTA
>NW_021765560.1:0-701 GCF_005508785.2 Acyrthosiphon pisum
TGTTTAAATTTTCATTTTCTATACATGATAAAATTTTCAAAATATTTTGATTTGTTTTGAGCTGTTTACGGACAATTTCAGTTTCCAATTTAATTAGTTTTTTTTTTCTATGAATGTCAATAAAACATTATTTGTTGAGTAAATATACTTGAAAATTTAATACAAGGCTCCTACTATATTGTTACAATGACATTTGAAAAATATTAAAAATCCTTAGTCACATTTTTTTTTATTAGCATTTAAAGTTCAAAAATTGACAAAATATGTAAAAATCACGAAAATTAGGAAATTATTTTGAGTTAATAATTCTTAAAAATTTTTCTTTTTGGAACTAAGATTTTAAAATGTAATACAAGACTCCTTATAGGATAATCAACCTTTATCTAAAAAAAAAATGTCTATAAGAAACTCAAATTAAATTTTTATGAGCGTATGAAATTCATATTTTTACAACATTTGATATTCACTCGATTTCTTACGTAACGATTATCTTATTTTGTTGTAATTAAAAAACGAGTGACTGTAGAAACTTGAAAATTTCACTGATTGTTTATATTAGCATTTTCTATATACGATAAAATTTTGAAAATAATTTGACTCTTTTTGAGCTGTTTATGGGACATTGTAAGTTTTCAATATTTTTAGTTTTTTTTTTCTATAATATCAATTAGTTTTATCTATTGGGCCAAAAAGTGTAAAAA
>NW_021765561.1:0-782 GCF_005508785.2 Acyrthosiphon pisum
CCACCATCAAATTTGTCATTGCTGCCAATTAATTTAATTGATAGAGTATATTTTAATTTTTAACAGTCCATTATGTATGATGTATATCTATGTCGTTCAAATTGTATACAAGATTCCACATAAGTTTTGTTTACAGCAGTGGCGTCATTTGAGGGGGGGCAAGGTGGGCATTTGCCCCTGTCTGATTTTAAAAGCGGCCCGATGGGCCGATTCCCAGTTGTTGCCGTTTTACCATTATTATATTTTATAAGCGCAAAAACATGCCTATTTTATAATATTTTCAAAAAATATTATACTATAATATATTATACTAAGAAAGTAAGAAATTATTGTCACATTGATACATTTTTACTAATTAATAGTTGGAATTTAGACGTATGTCGTATGCGGTGACGAACCTACACATTGTATGTTTGGGTATGTATTTATGTAGGTATGTTTGTTTGTATTATAATGACAACAATAATAATAATTAGTATCCTAATCTAGTATAGTTTAATTTCTAAAATCTTAAACTAGGTAATACAAATTCTAAAAACAACAACCGATTGGCACTCTTATTAATAATTATAATTGATCACGGACTTCAGTTAACTTGCGACAGTCATGTATGATTCGGTATAAATCTACTTTACCGGACACCCTTTTTTTTTCAATTTTTTTTTTTTTAAAATACGTGGTTTTTTATGCTGAATTCAAAACTGTTTAAAAAAATTCCCGCAAACTTATCGTTCAAAAGTTATGGCAATTCAAAGTTGTCGATATTATCAAATATTATGCTA
>NW_021765562.1:0-1049 GCF_005508785.2 Acyrthosiphon pisum
GATGTGCCAGTATATGCCGATTGGGGATTTCCTATGGTACGCGAGAAATCCAGAGGTCGCGCTGGCTCAGTTAGAGTGGATGCGCGCGACGGACGATGTGGGTAGATATTACGAGGTGGATATAATAAACCCGCAGGATCTGCACGACGCCCACAACAATATGCCGTTCTTGCCTCAAGCCAGCATCCCGCACGGGTCGACTGTCCGAAAGTTAATGGTCACATTTCTGCGGAAAGAACGCTACATGGCGCATTATATGAGTTTAAAACAGGCCATGACCCACGGCGCGGCGTCGTAGTCGAAAAGGTGATTATTATTATAATTATTATTTGACGAATACGATTCTTATAATTTTCCCCCCGTTAATTCCAGACGCACAGGGTGTTGGAGTTCCGACAATCCCCATGGCTGGCTCCGTACATTAATTTCAACACAGAATTGCGGAAGCAGGTGAAAAATAAATTTGAAGAAAAGTTTTTTAAGTAAGTATTTCAATAATTCAGTGTATGGTCTGTTATTGTTATAAATTGCACATGTTTTATCGAACTTTAACCTGCTAAAACTTTACTTCATAATAACTATGTATATGTATTCAGGGAAAACTTTCGAGAATATGCCACTACAGTAGGATAAAAAAGTATGTTCAGACCGCTGACCCTCCTGACCCTTCAGACCCTCCTGACCCTCAGACCGCACCCGCCGATCGCGTACGTACGCGGCATATATTTTATCTGTTATCATTTGTTATCATATATTTTTACTATATTTTATCAGTGATCATTTGTTATCATATATTTTTACCGCACCCACCGATCGCGTACGTACGCGGTATATATTTTATCAGTTATCATTTGTTATCATATATTTTTACCACGCCGCTCGATCATGGACTTAATCAACATCGTTCACGTTATCAACATATATTTCTATCACACACATTGAAATTATATATTATTGTAATCATATATTTTTACACCAAATATTTTATTATTGTTATCACATTACTACCGGCATAATATATTTTAGCAGTTATCATTTGTTATCAACAT
>NW_021765562.1:3523-4748 GCF_005508785.2 Acyrthosiphon pisum
GAAAAACCAATTTAATTAAAATTCACTGATAATATGATTACCAACGAAAACAGATGTATGTTTAGATACGACTTTTGATAACAAATATTACCCGCGAAAAGCGGCGTATCTATAGCTGCTGATAATTAGTGATGTCAATTATTATTAATATTTAATAATTGTAATTAGTAACTAGTAAGTACGTCCTGTCCTAGCTTACTAGTTTTACTTAACTAGTTACTTAAAAGTTTGTCAAGAGCCAATTAGGTACAAAAGGACAATATTATGGACTTTAGCGATTCTGACTGTGACAGCATACTAGATACCTATGTTTATGGTAATATGAGTAGTGATCCCGATGAGGTTTATGAAATTAATAATGATTGTAATATACCAATACAAGATCAGGTAATATTAATATAACTAAAATATTATAAAATGTATTTTGTTATACTTAGGATAAATAATAATTTATATTATAATATTATTATATTGATTTTTAACTACAGGGTTTATTTTGCATTGATGATAGTGGTTCTGATATTTATGATAGTGACAAAGATCCAGAATACACACCCCAATCGGACAATATATTAAGTGTAGTCAATAATGATAATACTTTTGTGAATGATGACTATGGAGTTGATGAATTATTCAAAATCTTATTAGTATTTAGTAATAAATAATAATATATTATATTAATTTATTAGTAATAATGGTCAAAATAAGTTAACAAATTATTTTTATAATAATATTATTTTGTAGTCTTGAATAATTCATTATAGTACTTTTGGCATTTGTCAATATTTATTTAAATTATTTGTTAACATAATAATATTATTATACTAATAATTAATATAATATATTTTTATATTATAATATTATCACATTTTAATATTTTTACATTTATTATTTTATTTTGTTATGGTAGAACCCTAGTAATGTTGTGAATGTTCCAAATAAAAGAATAAAACGTGTTATGACTCCCAGTATAAGACTTCAGAGGAAGCGTCTGAGAAATGTTCAAGACTGGAAGGATGTAAAATCAAAAAATGAACTAAATTTAGGGTTACAGCATAATACTAGGGCAGGCAAAAATAAGAATGCAAAATCCATGGGTCCACCTTGTAAATGTAAAATGAAATGCTTTGATAAAATTACTGAAGATATGAGAAAAACAGTATTCACCGAATACTGGGGTTTAGGAGATCATGTTCGACAATGGGATTTCATAGCCAGGTGTGTA
>NW_021765563.1:0-1225 GCF_005508785.2 Acyrthosiphon pisum
TATATGTTTCTATCCCCAGGATCTCAGTTAATATATAATAATATATAGGTAATAACATTTATTTTATAATATACAATAAATACTATGAATGTATTATAAATCAATGGAGATAGGTACAACTGAGTAATAAATGCTTATAAAAAGATATTCAAAATATATGCATTTTGGTAACACATAGGTAATATGAATACTAGTATAATACCAGTACTAACAGTATTATGAATTCTATTTAAAATCAATATATTAATTAATAATTAATAATTATTATTTGTTAATTATAACACTTTTAAAGCATTATGTATGATAATTTAGTGAATTAACTCTTACATTTTTCTTATATTTTTTTTGTAATAGGAAATTTAAAAATGACAATTTAGTTAATTTAGTTAATTATATTTAATAATATTAAAGTTATATTTGATAAAAAGAAAGTATTTAAATACATGTATACAAATAATTTAGACATATAAGTCATTATGCAATGAAAAATTTTGAATTTTATTCCTTAAATCATAATATATTTTAAATTTTCTATAGTTTTGGTATACTAAAGTGTTCGTTTTTCGGCCTCTTTAGGACATATAGCGCTCCCGGTGGTGACGACTATCTGTAGTAAAATTTTCAATCAAGCTTTCAAACAAGTGATGACACCTTATCAATACACCTTGGTCGGGGGATATTTTCGATTTGCGGAGCGGAGCGACGGCGCCGAGGAGCGTAGCGATGAGTGCCACTAGCACGGCATCACTGTATGATATTTTTTTTAAATTGGTGTCACTGTAATATGCTGGTATATGCTGGTATGGCATTGTGATATAACCAGCACGATTTAAGATAGTGCTATCTTAAATCGTGGTATTAATCTCATATCATAATGATCACGTCACAATTTATCACTCCGTACTCGACTACATTAATATATTAATATTAACTATCTATCAAAAAAGTAAATGGTTTAAAAAATGATTGGTTTATGATCATCTTTTTTATTTTTTTTACTTGGTGTTTATGAACTCATCATAACCCTGTAATACAAAACCGTAAATATACCAATAGTGTTGTCTTTATAAATATATTATTTATTTATGATATGTATTATGTGCAATAGTAGTCCACAGTTGAATAGTATTTATACAGTTAATCATCAGATGAATTATTTTAACATTTTGTGGGCGTTCTAAAAATAAATTAAAATATTATTTCATTTTTTCTTCATTATAAAAGA
>NW_021765564.1:0-858 GCF_005508785.2 Acyrthosiphon pisum
TTTCTATCTAATCTGAGTATTCGCTATAATGCGTTGCCAGCTAATTTTATTATCTGTGTTGTTGTTCAAAAAGCCATCAATTCTGCGAATTGCTAAATATTTATCAGTTATTACATCTTGGTCTATATGTCGCGTACATATACATGTACCCATATATCTACTCGTGACTTTGGCAATTCCTATATCCTTTCAACTGGTTCGTGAATTGCGTTTTTAGAAAATATAATTTGGCTCACCTACTCGGTTATTTTGACTACATGATTAACCTTCTATTGTATTCGTATATGGCAAATTTTGACTATTGCCAATTTGTTTAAGGAGGTCGTTTACCTAATCACTTATGCCGAATTTAACTATTCATATATAATGATATTTATGTGTTGTGAGTAAACGGTTTCTATCCGTTACAGTACCATCGTTCGCGAGATGTTTTCTTACTTCTATACCTTACACGTTGTATTTCGTTGTCTTACTTGTACATGTTTTACAGTCGTAGTATAAATATTTTTACAACCATCAATACTTTTAATGTAAACTATGAGTATATCCTTGAATAATACAAAATACTAAAAATAGATTTTATTTTTTTTCTATTTTAGATCGTACTAAGTATATTAAAAACATTGGTTTTTGGTGTTTTTGTATTTGTTAAAGAGTGCCACTTAAAATTACGCAATTTTTTCATTTGTAGAACAAATGGAAGTAATAGAGCAAGTTCTTAGCTATTCAAAAACTAACATCTGTTTTTGCGCTAGTGAACCATCTCGGCGTACAAATACTATTTTAAAAAAAAAAATGGAGTATCGCAAAAACCGGTATTTTAACAATTTACTCGATATGGATAATTTGTCAGCCATA
>NW_021765565.1:0-1163 GCF_005508785.2 Acyrthosiphon pisum
GTAGATACATGAAATTTTGACTGAATATTTATCTTAGCATCTTCTATACACCATAACATTTTCAAAATATTTTGATGTATTTTGAGCTCTTTACGGACACTTTTATTTTCCATTTTTTTTTAGTTTTTTTTCTAAAAATATCAATAAAATTTTATTTGTTGGATAAAAAAGCTTGAAAATTTAATAGAAGGCTCCTAGTATATTGTTTCAAAGGCAGATGAAAAATATTAAAAATCGTTAGTCACAGTTTTTTTTTTTAAGCATTTAAAGTTCAAAAAATGACAAAATATGGAAAAATCACGAAAATTTGCAAATTATTTCGAGTTATAAATTCATAAAAATTTTGCTTTTTAAATCTAAGATTTTAAAATGTAATACAAGATTCCTTATAGGATAATCTACCTTTACCAAAAAAAAAATGTCTATAAGAAACTCAAATTAAATTTTTATGGGCGTTTGAAATTCATATTTTTACAACATTTGATATTCACTCGATTTCTTACGTAACGATTTTCTTATTTTGTTGTAATTAAAAAACGAGTGACTGTAGAAACTTGAAAATTTAACTGAATGTTTTTATTAGCATTTTATATATACGATAAAATTTTTAAAATAATTTGACTCTTTTTGAGCTGTTTACGGACATTGTAAGTTTTCAATTTTTTTAGTTTTTTTTTTCTATAAATATCAATAAAGTTTTATCTGTTGGTCCAAAAAGTGTATAAATTTAATACAAAGCTCCTGATATATTGTTACAATATCAGTTGAAAAATATTAAAAATACATAGGCACAATTTTTTTTTATAAGCATTTAAAGATCAAATTTTGACTAAATTTATCAAATTTTAATTTGAAAAATTATTTTGTAGTTAAAAATTTATAAAATGTTCAATTTTTGTATCTAAGAATTGAAAATTTAAAACAAGATTCCACGTAAGTAATTAATTCTGTTACCAAAAAATCTAAAAAATACATTTACGCAGTTTATTTTTATAGTCATTTTAAGTACAAATTTGGACGAAATTACATATTAAAAACCTAGGATAACTATTTTAGTTATTTTGTTGTGATTGTATAATATTATTCGTGGGTACTTGAAACTTCTAAAGTATACTATTATATATCTATGATAGTACCACGGTTTTTGTTGATGTATAACGCGT
>NW_021765566.1:0-1322 GCF_005508785.2 Acyrthosiphon pisum
TTCGACTACTTATCGTGTACACAGACACAAAAAAAATAAAAAATAAAAAAATAAAAAAACACACATCATTATAAAATCAATACATTCATCGTTCCACTCAGAATCTAAAATAAAAAAAAATAAAAAAAAAAAAACACACATCATTGTAAAATCAATACATTTTCGTTCCACTCAGAATCTAAAATATAGTTACCTAATAAAAAAATTATAAATATTTTATATTATATTTATATTGTTTTTATTTATACGGTAACCGGTAAGTTTAAATAATATTATTTGTGTATTGTAATATTTATATTACTTAATAATATAAATTCCCGCAAGTTTAATAGAAAATAAATTAACTCACATCATATTGTTTATTAATATAATTACAAGTATAATTATTATCAGTGATTACCGTATTCTAAATTAAATACAATTTATTAATACAATTTCTAAATTGTAAATCGCTATTTTATAAAACAAATTGTGTTCATACCATGTAACAATAATAATTACTTTAGGGTAAGTAGTAAGTAATATAATACTTATGATAACATTATAAATTATATAAATGCGATTCAGTTTAAAGTTTAAACAATAAGCACGATTACTAAATACTAAGTATGTAATAGTCTGACCTTATTATATAAAAGCGGTTACTAGAAATGTAGATATCTTTTCACAAAAATACTTTTCATTTGTTAGTACTCATTGCTCACTAGCATAGTTGTATATTCTATAGTTATCGCAGTAATTGTAAAATAATTAAAATTATGTTACTAAATCTTAAATTTTTTTGAGGAACTTTTTGAATTCTAGTGATACAGTGAAATATAATTGTTTACCTTACTGTGTATAACTATTCCAATCTTAAATCTCGTATTTTCAATATTCACCAAACAATGCATGGTTAAATGTTAATTCAAATTAAGTATCTATTAAAAAGGCTTATCACATTTATACATTATATTAATTTGATCCACGTGTGTCTATATTTTTTATTTATTAAATTTTAACTTATACGTTTATATTGAATACCTACAGTTGTTTTCAAATATTCATTGAAATAGTAAATTGTGTGACAATGGCGGTAAGTGAGCTATTTCAGTCGTGACTCGTGGGTAACATTTTGGGCACAAAGGCACAATCTACCTACAAGCCATAGCTATACCTATAGGTCGGTTTTAGCGGGGGTGTAGGGGCGTGTTACAACCCCCCCCCCCACCACTTACAACACCTGGTTCATTTTAGTTGGCAAATTGTCATTTTGATATAGCGGTCGGCAAATCAGCAATTATGATTTTATTATAATTTATGATTATTTCAAAATTCAAATA
>NW_021765567.1:0-776 GCF_005508785.2 Acyrthosiphon pisum
ATTAATCATATCACAATATCCATTAGGTACTTATAACGCGTTATACATCAACAACAAATCGTGGTACTATCATAGATATATAATAGTATACTTTAGAAGTTTCAATAATATACAATCACAACAAAATAACTAAAATAGTTATTCCAGGTTTTTTAATATGTGATTTCGTCCAAATTTGAGCTTAAAATGACTATAAAAATAAATTATGCTTATGTATTTTTTAGATTTTTTGGTAACAGAATTAACTACTTACGTGGAATCTTGTTTTACATTTTTAATCCTTAGATATAAAAATTGAACATTTTATAAATTTTTAACTACGAAATAATTATTAAATTTTAAATTTGATAAATTTTGTCAAAATTCGATCTTTAAATGATTATAAAAAAAATTGTGCCTATGTATTTTTAATATTTTTCAA
The DNA here is from genome assembly GCF_005508785.2 of Acyrthosiphon pisum. NCBI lineage: Eukaryota > Metazoa > Arthropoda > Insecta > Hemiptera > Aphididae > Acyrthosiphon > Acyrthosiphon pisum. Next base: position 422 of record NW_021765567.1, read on the forward strand.
CTGCTATTGTAACAATATATCAGGAGCCTTGTATTAAATTTTTACACTTTTTGGCCGAACAGATAAAACTTTATTGATATTTATAGAAAAAAAAACTAAAAAAATTGAAAACTGACCATGTCCGTAAACAGCTCAAAAAGTGTCAAATTATTTTCAAAATTTCATCGTATATAGAAAATACTAATATAAACATTCAGTGAAATTTTCAAGTATCTAGAGTCATTCGTTTTTCAATTACAACAAAATAAGAAAATCGTTACATGAGAAATCGAGTGAATATCAATGTTGTAAAAATATGAATTTCAAACGATCATAAAAATTTAATTTGACTTTCTTATAGATATTTTTTGTTTGA
>NW_021765568.1:0-1145 GCF_005508785.2 Acyrthosiphon pisum
TAAATTTCTTACAATCTGTATAATTTAAAAAACTTCTCGCGACCCCCCAAAAATTGAATTGCGACCCATAGTTTGAGAAACGCTGGTATAGAAGGTTTCTATTAATGTTTAAAAGATATTTTTATATAATGTTTATTTAACAGGTTAACTTACAGTAACTAATTATTAACAGTTAAGGCAATGTAATTTTTACTAATAGTCAACACATTTTGTAAAATTAGATTTTACAGCGGAATATTGTTTTAGACATGGTCATAGTGTTACACAAGTCACTAGACACTCTAAACATTGAACGGCAAGTCACCTGGTCCTTACACTGCGTCAGGTTATATTATTTTCTACATTTCCCACCCAATTATTATTATTATATACGATCGCTATATCGCTACAGTACTGAACCATATAATTAAATAGTGTATATTTCGTACTGTCCTATAATCATTGTTATAAAGAAAATACATTTGTACCCGAGATCCATAAATACAGAGACAGACGTGGAGGAGGTGAACTTTCGCGCCCCGAACAGTACCGGCCGAGGGGCTCAAGCTGCTGGATGCCGAAAACCGCGAAGTCTCTGTCAGCGGAAGCCGACCGAAGTCAGAGTACTACTAACCAGTGCCGCAACTACCGCAGGTGCAGGCGGTGCAAGGCATCGCCTAATGGGTCTCACGAGTATTTATGGGGGGCCTCGAATTATCCATAATCATACATAATATTATTATAAAACAATTGTAAAATCAAATAAAAGAATTCAATCATTTTGAATTTTATATTTTCGTGTATATACAGGGTGTAACAGATAGAACTGACTTTTGGAATAACTTTTGTTCTAATCAATATTTTAAAACTTTTTTTTTATACATAATTTATAGCCACTTGCGCTACACTTGTAAAAAAATTATTTTTATTTTTTAATACTAAAAATAAATAAATTTCAATTTGATTTCAATTTTTTTGAATAAATTCAAAATAATAAATTTGTGAATCTGATTATAAGAATGATTTGGATGGTAAAAAAATGTATCTAAAGCAAGTAGTTTATTTTTTAAAATATCAATATTTTTTCTGGAACGCAACTTTTTTAAAAATATTATTTTTGGAAATTTGCTAACATGGGTATATTTCTTAAACTATTTACTAATCAT
>NW_021765569.1:0-805 GCF_005508785.2 Acyrthosiphon pisum
ATAGGTGGTCTACATTAGTACACAGTGGTACCTACATGCTATTGATAGATTTTTATTATAGGTTTAAAATTATTACCATAGCATATAACAATTATTAGCATATAACAATATTTTATGCATGTGTTATTTTTAGCAGTGTGTTGAGTGTTATTTTACTCACTGTTTTTTAGGTTTTTAGGATAGTTGTGTACTTTTATATTATATACTTTACATTTAATGTGTTGTTTAGGTATTATTATTATTTTTATGTTTTTTCATTCAAGTGAAACACGCTTTTATGGATTGTTGTTTTCGTTGACATACATTAATATTCCTATAGCTTTGCCATTCTTGTATAATATTATACAGTGATTTATACACAGTCACACAGTCAATGTATTCCAGCTCATACAAGTTTTTTCTTTGACTTATCATTTGATGCCTTGGTCATTATGCTCAATGGAATATTATAATTAAAATGTAAAATGTTTATTTTGAATTTTATAATTTTATTATTTTCAAAGTACAAAATATACTAATTCCAACTGTAAATTATTTAAATTGTAATATAAGTTTACTAATATTTACCTACTCAAGCCGTTTTTGTTTTACCTGTGCTACTGCAACATTTGTTTATCACAACATATCATAATATATCAGTCAAATTTATTGCAGTATACCAAACTAATAATGACATACCGTTGGTGTATCTGTTCACTAACAGTCAAAGTAAAGAACTGTAAGTCTTCGTACAATTTTCAAAAATTAGTTCTTAGTATGGTTAAATGTTTCTATTCGCTTCACTTCGAAATAAATTAAAATTATT
>NW_021765570.1:0-733 GCF_005508785.2 Acyrthosiphon pisum
AAAATATGAAAATCAGAATCTTATAAGTTATAACCTTAATGTTTAATTAATTGAATATTAATTTTATTTTTTATTTTTTTTTGGGGGGGGGGGGGGGTTTACTTTTAACCCCTTCTACAGGTATGGTCATGTATATAGGTTAGGTTAGGTATCTATTATACTCAAGTGAAAAGCCAATTACATGTCATTATTTATTATTTTGAGGTTGGTAACATCATAGTGAAAACATACATTTAATTCAAAACCAAGAAGTTCTAACTAAGTGAAAAAAAAAATATTAACAACCAAAAGGTTCTATCTGAAGAACTTTTTGGTTCTTAACGGAAATTTTTTACATTTTTGTTTTTCTTACGTTACATTTTGATTTTAAGAAAAATAAATTGCTAGTGTTAACTCAAAACAACTTTGTGAATTTTTAGATGTACTACTCATTATAAATCATTCATTACGAAAAAAGATAATGCAGTTTTAAGTAAGAAAATAGTTTAAAATGGCTCTCCTGAACAATTTGATTTATTTGAGATAGCATCTTTTGGTTCTGAGCCCACGATTTGTTGCAATAAAAGAAACTATGGTCGACAAACCATATATTGATTTATTGACATCATTTAAAGCATTCTATAACCTCACAATACAAATCTCTGTATGTACTTAAGCACCGACCCTTCTTTCCAGGAATTTTTTCATTTAATCTTGAACACTATCCCACTTTTGGGGTATAATATTAGAAGTA
>NW_021765571.1:0-788 GCF_005508785.2 Acyrthosiphon pisum
AAATCGATCGGTAAAATGGTAAACAGTACAATAATTCATTCAATAATATTATAATGTGATACGTACAGGTTTATTTCATCGAGGAATTGTTGAAAGTGGAAGTGCTTTTTGTGGCTGGGCTCTCACAGAAAACACAATTCAAAAGACTAAGGAATTAGCTGAGTCACTAGGATGTCCTACATACTACTCAAAAGACACCGTCAAATGTCTTAGATCCAGACCAGCATTAGCCATTGCAGACTCTTTGAAAAATTTCTTAGTAAAATATTTTTATTTAAAAATACTTGTGTAGTCTTGTAAATACTATACTATAAATATTAATATACCGTTTTATTAATAATGTCTCAATACTCGTTAGCCCTGGAGGTACAATCCTTTTACACCATTTGGTCCAACTGTCGAAACAGGCGGAACAGAAAGGTTTTTAACGGACTTACCAGAGAACTTACCGATTCAAAATGTCCCACTGTTGTTCAGCTTTACTAAAGACGAAGGCCTTTATCCAGGCGCTCAATTTATATCAGACGAAGAAATTCTGGTTGACATGGAATCTAACTGGAACGAAATACTACCATTCATACTTGACTACAATTACACAATTTCAGATGAATCACTGAGATCGGAAATCGCACAGAAAATAAAAACATTTTACTTTGGAAACAACAAAGTGTCTGTAAACACTAAAAATGAAGTTGTTAAAGTAAGATAATTAGTATTTTAAGCTCATATTATATAAAATATACATCAGTGGTGTATCTACAAAGGGGGAAGGTGGAATTTTGTACACA
>NW_021765572.1:0-1701 GCF_005508785.2 Acyrthosiphon pisum
TTTTTACGTTCCCAAATGAATTTAATCAAAAAAAAAAAATTGATATTTAAATATTTAATATTTATATTTAACCTTTATATAATATATATAAAAGATATTTTTACGAATAAAATATTAAGAATAAATTAATAAAACTATAAATTCAATAAATAAAAAAAAAATTTAAAAATTCTTACCTGTCCTTTTCGATTTTTTTTAATAGGTGAAAGAATTTCTGCAACATCGATGCTTGTTTCAGCACATCTAGCAGAGTCATGTTTTGATTGACATTCCTCTTGAGAATTATTCATTTTTAAGAAAAAAATTAACCAACAAAAAAAACTACAATAATTAAATAAACAAGTGGTTATTATAGACGTAAATGCGGCGCGGAATATAGTGACACAGATGTATTGACACACTATAGCGAGTATACGTTAAGATACATACTGTACAACGTTGCCGAACGTCGACGGTTGAGATCGTGCGCCGTCGATATGTCGACTAAGTGGGGGATGCGCGGATTCGGACGCAATTCGGTCGGGACGCGGGTTACTTCTCTCGTGGGACGGAGTATAGCACTGCGGCCCTGAAGCTTACTTCCAGATCCACTATTCGGGCCCGAATTCGGAAAACTCCGTAATTTCTGGAGTCCGACCGTCCGCCATCTGGACAATCTCCGGTTCTTCGGTAAAACTCTGGCCAAACTTCTTTGCCACCCACGGTTTGACGTATGTCCTCGCCGCTCGGAAGTCCAGTAGCGCTACTACTGCCCCGAGGGCAAACTCTAGTTCTATGGCCGGTAAAGGAACATCCGCTACTGTAGTTTTCCCCGTAGACACCGTTGCAATGACTGGAGACTAACACTCCGGTCCGCAGATCCGAAAAGCTGTCGCGGTCGCTACCCAACAGGTGGGTAACGACCGCTACGTGCGCTCTTCTCGACCGGTCGTTGGTACGACTGACCCGGGTCGGAGTGGGGGCGTCCCGGCGCCATGGGTGGGGACGGCGGTCTCGGCCGACGTCCGTACTCGCGGCGCGACGGCGCGTTCGTTTTTTTTGTCTTGTATCAACCGTCCGCGTTGCTGTTTCACCTCGCAATTGTAAAACCCATGTTTTGTATAACTAGTGTGTAACGTTATTATAAGTAAACCAACCAAATTATTAATATTCCGACCAGTGTTTGTTTTTGCTAACACTCGTGATCCGAGTGATACTACGGTCACCCACGTCCCACAGTTCCTCAAGGAAACATCGTGTCAAAGCGTTCTCTCAACTCGAACTTTCAGTCCGTATCTGAGTTTCTCCTCTTGCACTTTTCCCGTGGATAAGGAATAAACTCCTCGGTAAAATCTTCGGCTGTGATCGGACAAATTAACAACTCCTGTGTTAACTCATCTTGTTCCGCATCACTTGAATTGCTGTCAGCGACATTTTCCTTGGAAAAATTACTCAACTCTGTGAGCTTTTCACTTTTGTCCGGAACATTTTCAATCCTTAATGATTTTTCCGACCTGTTGTCCAGGTGGTCGGAACCCGTTTTCATCACCGAACCATTTACCTGGTCCATTGTCACGAACTGTAGTTCCTTTACCGGAACATCGTTTTCAATGGGTTTTCTCGGGTGATTTCGGCGATTTCTCCGGTGTTTCTCCGGAGGCTCGACGGTTTTCACCGGACAACTCCTCACTATTTTACCGGTTCAGAACCCTTTTGGTCCGA
>NW_021765573.1:0-889 GCF_005508785.2 Acyrthosiphon pisum
GGACGACCGGCTTCGCCGCTCTCGGACGTCGAAAACGCGATATTCGCAAAAAAAAATCGAACGTCCCGACGCATATATTTATGCCTGTATATAGCGATACCTACTTGACGGCGACGATATCGGCCGTCTGCTTTCCGCGACGCCGCTACGCCCGGGGACACCCCCCGGAGAAAGTGCGGCCGCGGACGGCCTATAAATTTAGCGGGAAACGCGAATAACTGTCCAACGGGGAGATCAGACGTTTTAAAAATGGGTAAAACTCGACATTTCGACAAAACTATTGATAAACTCGGCCTCGCGCGGCCTATAAATGTAGCCGGGAACCCGAATAAAATCCAAACAGGGTCGTACAAATTCCGTAAAGGCAGTAAAACTCGAATTTTGAAAAAATCAGAAAATTTTCATTAAATATGATGAGGCGGACGTGTTAATATGAAAGGTAAATAACGAAAATCTATGACTCTTAAACCGTTGCGCCGTCCCGGCAAATTCCGAACGCGATTAAACGTACAGTATAGTCGACTCGACTCGAGCTAGGATATTTTATTATATAATTAATATTTATACGTTTATTTATTATAATATGTGACTACCTACAGACCGATACAGTGCCTATATCGTGTGTATTTATGTCAAATCAATCATCAAATATATAAATACCAATAAGCGGCGTGACCGAGTAGGCAAAAGGACAAAAGGCAGTGAAATATAATATAATATAAGAACACAGTTTATTGAATCAAAAAAAAAAAAACATGTAAATATGTCAATAAAAAAATCGAACTTTTCGACGCATGTATTTAGGGCCTGTATAAAGTAAAACTCGATTTTTCTATAAATTTATCGATAACACGCGCGACGCGGCACTCGGTTTGCACGTTATCTCCTC
>NW_021765573.1:3593-3979 GCF_005508785.2 Acyrthosiphon pisum
CACTTAAGTAAAAAACAATCCTAAATCGGATAAAAAAATCTAAATTGTATACCATTCGTTTGTAGCCGGTTTATATTGGTTTGTAATCCAATTTTTATCGTTTGTTGAGATTTAGTTTTTTTTAAAATCAAAATTTTGGTTCGGGGGCTGGGGAAATTCCCAAGTTTGGAATTTTTATATAATTTAGATTTTTTATTCAACCAGGCTTTTATTCTATTTAGATTTTTCAATAAAAAATTGTTTTTATACAAATTAATTTTTTTTTATTCATATAAGAATTTTTATCCGATTTAGGATTTTTTTTTCAACAAGGATTTTTTATTTAATTTAGATATTTCATTATATAATGGTCTTTTATTCAAATTATTTTTTTTATTCCAATTAGA
>NW_021765574.1:0-793 GCF_005508785.2 Acyrthosiphon pisum
TAAAGCCCATCTAGGTGCACTTACACTAAAAAAGTTGTAAACGTCTTGAACTGTATTAAAAAATGTCTGAACTTTACTAGAAAGCTATGATATAACAGTATTGTTGTTGTTGGCTTTATCACTTTGTTTTCCCATTTTATTTTTAGCCATTGAGTTAATAAACCATTAGTTCCAGTCGTTCCAGATATGAGATACGTTGTAGATAATATTTTTTTCCCAAATCGGGCCTCCAATAATATATTATTATTTATTAGCGTATAAACCATATTATACCTACATATAGTACCAATATAAGGTCCGTATTTCCTAGTATTTTTTTCAGATATCAAAATAATATACCTATTTTTGTGAAATTTTGAATCGAATGACGAATATAGAAATAACCAATGGGCAATAGTGTAGGTATTGTATATTGGGCTGGGGCCCCCTTCGGTCCCGGGGCCCGTGGCGCTTGCCCACCTTGCCCACCCGGTTTTTACGCCACTGACCACCATATAAAAGAGGAATGGTGGCGGTCCATTAAAAATTTAAAACACAACACGACAATTTATTTGAAGTTTTCTGGGATGACACAAACACAGCATGTCAGCATAACATTAGGTATATATAACTAATTAAAATTATTATGATCATCAGAAAATAGCAATACATTAAATATATTTTAGTTATTTTAATTGTTATTAATCACTAATCAGCAGGTAGGTATTTAGAAATGATAAACACCACTAAACTTTTTTGGTAGGTATAGATAGCTTCTTTATTTTCTTACGCGATAGGTATATAGCATACTACA
>NW_021765575.1:0-747 GCF_005508785.2 Acyrthosiphon pisum
TTTATTTATGAAAGCTATTATGGTTTTATATAATTAATTCGTATTTTATTACATGTCATTTCGAACAACAAACGAGTGGCGAAAATATAATATTTATAACTACAAACATTATTGTGATGCTCGATACGCGTATATGAAAATATATTATCAATAATAATACTGGATTGTCTGGATCATTAGACTTTTATACTATTTTATATCGAGACTTAAATTACCGCCTTTCCACTTCCTCGGGACGTACGAAATCCCCTGTGATTGTATACACTTTTAAGGGAAATAAAATAAAAACTTGTGTGGAATTGACTATTTTGACCGTCGTATTCGAGGTGGAATTTACAATCTTATCTGGATTCTAAAACTACTATTATAGCCACTAGGGTAAAGGTTTCTGAGAATTTCGTAATAATAATATATTTGAATTGTTTTTTCTTCGACATTGGAAATATTTGTTTTCTTATTTCTTCTAGGTATATATACAAATATACTGTAATGCTTAGAACCCACTAAAATAACAGAACGATAATAACTATCAACTAAATTATAGGTAATTTTTCATATTATTAAAAAGGGGATGCCACTCCGGTGCATAATTATATAAGTGTCGAGAGCAGTTGAAATTTGGGGGTTCTGAGTTCATTTTTACAGGGGAGATGAAAAAAGTTAAAGCAGGAATGTCTCCCTTGCAGTACTTTCGATTTCCCTATAATTTTCTAGAAAAAATGTATACTATTAACCGATCGAATCATT
>NW_021765576.1:0-1317 GCF_005508785.2 Acyrthosiphon pisum
TTATATTATATACAATATTTTACTAATAATATACTAATATGATAACAAATACTATATACGATAATACAGGACACTGGCATATAAAAACTGGCGAATTATTTCTTATTGCCCCGCGAGATTGTTAAAGTAGTTGCCTATTTTACTCCTTGAAATGTTTTCAAGTACAAATTAATTTAGAACGCCGATTAATATTATTGTTTATTTTCAAATGTCAATCAACGATTATAATTTTTAGTTAGAAGTATTAAATTATTTAGATTTTAGATTATATAGTATTTGCATATTTACACATACTTAAAATCTCCATAAGTTCATAAATCCTATTAGGAAATACGATAAACAATATAATGTTAAATGTAAGCTTTATAGTAGGTATTAATTAAATGTAATTCAAAACATATATAAGTTATATATTTTACTTTTTTCATAATAATTATACTACACAAATTAAAATATGAAATTATAACATAAGTGCTTAAAACTGATGGTAATATCTAATAATAATTTATCAATTAAATAAACATTGTACTCAAACGTGAACTAAATGTATTTATTTTTACATAAATTGTCTGTCAGGATGTCAAAAAATAAAGTGCAAAGTTGTTACTTTTAAGAAATGCATTTGATGGTAAATTGATTGATGGTACTGATCCATATCTTAACCTGATGCACATAATTAATAATTAGGTTAATAATTATAAATAATAAGTTCTAATCGATATATTAAATATTTAAATGTTAGAATTTATAGGTAATTTGTATTCTACTAACAGAGGTCTGTCTGTGTTGGTCATATAATCATCCTTCGTAAAGTAAATAGAACAAATTGAAAAACTTTTTGGCAAATCTAAGGGTCCACATGTTTCTAATAATTAACTAATTTTTTTATTTTGGGCCAATTCTATTAATTTTTGACAACTATAAATACAAATAGGTTAGCAGAAATTAGTATGGTTATTTTTTTGATATAAACAACTTCTTAAATAACCAGAATATTTAGGTGTATAATATACTTACCTGTTTAAATCTTTCGGAAATTTATGAAATGAGATCGTGGGAGATGATATCTTACCATAAGTATTACAGTTAGAAACTGCATAGACATTTTTGGAGACCATTATTACTACTATTAAAATTAACACCAATGTAAGTATTGCCAATATTATGACCCGAGGAACTTGATAATATTTATGACACAAAATTAACTATTATTATCATAATATTAGTAATTTAGTATTATAATAATATTATAATCGTATATAGTATTTGTAATTAATATTCAAAAAAAGCGGGAATTTATACAAGATTAAGGGGTAA
>NW_021765577.1:0-1320 GCF_005508785.2 Acyrthosiphon pisum
CATTTGGCGGAGAGCAATTTCAATTACACCATCAAGAAAAGCAGTTACAACACTATACTACTAATTACACATTGGCAGTGTTCGTTGGATCGTTGATCTCAACGTTTTTGATGCCTGAATTCAGACAAAGCATACATTGTTTTGGCAAAGACACGTGTTTTCCGTTGGCTTTTGGTGTGCCGACCATTATGATGTTTATTTCCATTGGTATAATACACTATTGATATTACTAGTAGTTATTATGGATGGAAAATATCCACGTTAACAAAACTTTCCCAGTCCACCCTGCAAATAGTATGATCACAAGCCAATTACAACTTGTTATCACTAACACAATTTCATAAAATAAATCTATTGTCCAACATAGTTATACATGATATAACTGAAGTTTATTGTTTTACATTCCACAGCAATATTCGTAGCTGGAAAAAACATGTACGTGAAGAAAAAACCGGAACAGAAAGTGATAACGAGGACGTTTGGCTGTATTTTTGTAAGTAACGTTCAATCACGTTTTTGGGAGTATCAATATAATTTTCATGTTGTATATTTTGGATCTTAAGTACGCACTGAGAATGAAGGTAACTTCAGCCATTCCGTGCCAAACCCACTGGTTGGATAACGCAAAGGGAAAGTACACAGAATCGGAGATATCAGACACGAGGTCAGTCCTTGACCTTCTCTTCGTATTCACAGCATATCCGGTGTTTTGGTCACTATACTCACAATCGGTACAGTACCTATTAAATTTATAAGACGAATATAGCAAGGATAAGGGAATTGTTGTAATGGGTATGTAGAGGCGAAATCAACCATAAATGTATATCCCCCTCATGGTTCATGTATATACCTAGTAATCTTAAAAAATAAACACATTATATGTTAGAACTGATGATGTGTAAAATCAGTTAAATTTTCTGACATTTGCGACAGGGTTCAAAGTGGACATTACAAGCCATGCTGATGAATGGTCGCGTGGACTTCTTAAACTGGACAATCAAACCCGATCAAATCCAGATGCTAATACCATTATTTGGAATAACCTTGCTCGTCCTCGTTGACAACGTTTTTTATCCGATGTTTGCGGCGATAGGCATCCGGAAACCATTACAAAAGCTCACCTTTTGTGGTTTCCTTGGAGTCATAGCATTTGTGTTCGCGGCGCTACTGCAGTTTAAAATAGTTGTAAGACCTGTGTTCGGTCGTATAACTTTATTTTTATTTACTTTCTCCTGATTGATTTTTTGAAGGGCAATACAACTGAGATACAATCTGGCCAAGGACGGATATACATATATAACGGATTCGATTGCCACGTGT
>NW_021765578.1:0-875 GCF_005508785.2 Acyrthosiphon pisum
TTAATAAATATTATAATATAATATTGTAAATCATAAATAGTCATAGTTAGGTATATTATAATTTTAATTTACAAACAATATATTATATATTTAAGCATTGGCTATAGTTCCCCCAAAGCAGTTATAATTTTATTAATATCTAAAAAAAAAATATTTTAAAAGTATTTGGAATATTTTTATAGTATTCTAAATACTTTATTCAGAATACTATTTTTATGATGTATTCGAATACATATTCGGAATACTATTTTTCCTGAGTATTCGAGTATTTATTCCAAATACTTTTAAAAAGTATTTTACCCAAGACTGCTGATAATATACTGCTGCGAGTCATAATTTTTATTCCGGGAAACAGAAAAGTTAAGATACATTTTGAACACCATACACCCAATATTAAATAACGAATTGTACAAAGTTCGAGTCATAAAGAGTTGGCACATTTAACGGGCAACGAAGTGCACGGGATCAGCGAGTTATTGTATAAGAAAAATGATTCTAACCGAAGGCGGTCAGTCAGCCAATGATGTATTATAATAAATTTGATGATATTATTGTGAATTAAGTAATTTATATATTATATAACTTTAAATAGGTTATTAAAAATGGTGTTTTATATTGTTGAGATTTATCGCCCATTTATAAAATTAAATATTTCTATCTTATTCGATAGAAATTTGAAACTTGAAACGTTTTAACTATTGTAGGTGCTATAGTAGTAAATATAGCTACTTGCATGTATATAACATATATATTTCATGTTTGTACCAAAGGTGGGAATTAATTTGTTAAAAAGTTAAAGTTAAGTTAAAAAGTTAATTTTTTTTTTAACTAAACTAGTTAGTTTTTTTTGTTTTAATTTATTAACCTTGTTCAGT
>NW_021765579.1:0-930 GCF_005508785.2 Acyrthosiphon pisum
CCTTTGAAACAATATACTAGGAGCCTTCTATTAAATTTTCAAGCTTTTTTATCCAACAAATAAAATTTTATTGATATTTTTAGAAAAAAAACTAAAAAAAAATGGAAAATGAAAATGTCCGTAAAGAGCTCAAAATAAATCAAAATATTTTCAAAATTTTACCGTGTATAGAAAATGTAAATATAAACAACCTGTGAAAATTTCATATGTCTACGGTCATTTGTTTTAGAGTTACACCAAAAACCAAAATCGATTTTGTTAAAAATCGATTTTGCGTAAAAATTCCCGTTTTTCCTTAATTTTTCTTTTGTTTTTCCCGGCGCTTTTGAAAACTATTGGACAAATTTTACTTTTGACCCCCCAAAGTACCAACTAGATTCACTTTCCTATCAGAAAAGGTACTGTTGAAGAAAATCCAAGCACTTTTACTGTCCTAAAACGTGATGACAGACACAAAAATAAAAAAAAAAAATAAAAAAACACACATCATTGTAAAATCAATACATTCATCGTTCCACTCAGAATCTAAAAAGAAATTATATTCCGAAATCCTAACGAATAAACTGAAAGTTTAAAACCGTTTTTCTTAACAATGATATTCCTTTTGCGTTGTTCGATTAGTAATCATCATTTATGTTCGCACGGATAAATACAATATAATTTTAGGAAGAATATCAAAACCAACCACAATATAAATATAATATTATAATATTAACGCATTAGAGAAAAACAAATTATAATCATTTTGTAAAACGATGGACTGATCGACTTTTTAAACATTATAATGTAATATTTTGCATATTATGTTTAATACAGCGAGTAAAATGAGATATGTATAATGATAAAAAGTCGTCAGACAATTTATTTTTAACTGTTGTTTTTTGCTCAAGCACTGAATAGTGTTTATTTTTATATTAATTTACGAGAAAA
>NW_021765580.1:0-832 GCF_005508785.2 Acyrthosiphon pisum
CCACGGCTCAGTAACATTTAATAAGTGATATGGGGACGCTCATTTTTTTAAAGTAACAGAGTCCCCCTACTTTAATTTTGCCAAGTCGAGCACTGTATAGGTACTCAGACAGTCAGAAACGATACGTAAAAACATATAAATCCCGACTATCTCATCATATTATGCCAAATAAATCATTTTATATCAATGCACTATTTTTATTGTAAATTTATGAATAATAATTTTAAAATTTTGTTTGTAAATATAAGTAATAATACTTACTAAATAATATTTACTTAAATAGGTAATTTGTAATAATAATTGTTTATAAAAATAAAAACAATCAATTGACTAGGTACCTAATTTCTTTATAATTTTTGTAATATACTTTTACATCAAATATGAAATAATAGTAAAAATGATAATCTTGACCGAATTAAAATGCGTCTAGACCACTACAACTTTTACAAAGAAAAATTGTTATTATATGTTTAAGTAAAAATACTTAAATTGGTTCAATTAAAGAAATCTTTAAGATATTAGATGTGTTACCATTTAAGTCTGTATATAAAAAAATAACTACCTATTGTATATATAATTAAAAACTTTGAATTACCTCGATTAAAAAAAATGTTGTTTTCAATGTGTAGTAATGAGAAAGCAAAATATTTGCTGCATAAAATGGTTCATAAAAATATTGAGTATCCTTTACAGAATGATAGTAACAGTTGTGGAGTGTTTGTGTTGTATTATTGTAGTACATACAATCCAATGTTTACTCAGAGCTTTTCAAAAGAAGTTAATGTGAGTGATTTAAGAAATACATTGCAGCATCGATGTTTATGTACTCTGA
>NW_021765581.1:0-815 GCF_005508785.2 Acyrthosiphon pisum
GTGTTTTCAGTTTTTCATTACAGATTTATTACAGTATCAAAAACATACTTAATAAAAACATATTTTTATAGTTAACACATTACATTTTACATATTTACCGTTCATAGATTCTGTGTGTATACTGTACAGTGTATAGTAAAGATATTTTTAGATAGAATAGATGCATATTATTATTATTATGTCTTTTGTCTATCAATAACCAGGGGCGGACTGGCCCAGAGTGCTATACACCAAGTAGCACCCCGGGCCCCCGTTTGTATTTATTATCCGGGCCCCCGATTACCACAGTCGGTATACGGTATAATACTGGTATAATACGGTATTATACAAAATAAAAATAAAATAACATATTTCAACATCTCTACAAATAAACAACATGTTATTCTTAATTTTTTTTTTATATTTACTTATAAAACTAAGGGCTCTTTCCTAATTTAAGTAGGTTTGAAAAAAAATTACGGGCCCCTCATTAATTTTACACCCAGGCCAAAAATAGCCAGTCCACCCCTGTCAGTAGCCACTTACCATTTACACATATTTGTGGGTGCCAGTGGATAAAGTGATACCGATATCATTTTATCATTTATCAAATTAAAGAACGCAATATTATAATATTATTTATGATTATCAGTGAATAGCTGCGGTGCATGCACAATTAAAGATTGGCAAACTGAAGGCCATCTGGCCATAGTATTAATTACGCCTAGACCAATTGTGGACACAAAATTACAGGGTGTGCGAGTGCACACCCTGCCTCTCCCCCAAATGGCGCCCCTGATTGAAATCGGTCCATTTTTATTCCGGACTTTTCATTA
>NW_021765582.1:0-938 GCF_005508785.2 Acyrthosiphon pisum
TCAAAACATTGGTCCTGTAGGTAACTACATGTTTTATAGGCTATGTATGAGTGGGCTATGGTGGCTATCTAGTTTCTAAGGCCCAAAAAAAATTATTTATTTTACAATATCATAAACTATTTATTTTAAAACATTTCATTTACTAAATTTGCATCAATATACATATAAATAATAATATGTAATTTATTACAAATTATAATCACAGGTATAAGTGGTATATTATCTAGATTTTGTTCTTTAAATTAAGATTTTAAATTACGTTACATCCACACCCTAATAATATTTTTAACAATTTAGTCACATAGGGATAATTAGTAGATATCAATATAATAATTGATATTTTCGACACCACAATACGCCCACCGCCACACCACAGTACTGCTGACCATTTAATACTTACGCATTTTTTTTATCTGCTTATATTATATTAAGACTGGATCATACCTATAGGTAACCTTGGGGTGAATAGAGATCAGTACGTATAATATATTTTTTGATTTTTTTTTGGATTTTACTAATAATTAATTTGATTTAAAATTGTGTTTCTTTTCGTTTTTAAACTATTTTTCTCTGAACAATACATTTTGTGGGTATAACTCAACATTTATAAAAATTTATTTTACTGACCCTATTCACCCCATAATGAGTATGCATAGGGTCACATTTTTAATAAAAAAATATATAAAAAATCCAGTAAAACTGCTTCGATTTTCTTCAACAGTAACTTTTATGATTGGAAAGTGAATCTAGTTGGTACTTTGGGGTGTCAAAAGTAAAAATTTCAAAAGTAGTTTTCAAAAGCGACGTGAAAACAAAAGAAAAATTATGAAAAACGGGAATTTTTAACAAAATCGATTTTGGGTTTTGGTGTAACTCTAAACAAATGACCGTAGATATATGAAATTTTCACAGGTTGTTTATATTTGCATTTTCTATAC
>NW_021765583.1:0-1356 GCF_005508785.2 Acyrthosiphon pisum
CCTAATTTTCAAAATGTATCATACATTTTATCGAGTAGTAGATTTTGTTCTTCTATATTATTACCATATGGTTGTTTATATGGTGTACGGTTAT
Organism: Acyrthosiphon pisum; assembly: GCF_005508785.2. NCBI lineage: Eukaryota > Metazoa > Arthropoda > Insecta > Hemiptera > Aphididae > Acyrthosiphon > Acyrthosiphon pisum. Next base: position 95 of record NW_021765583.1, read on the forward strand.
CATTTGGATGAGATACATTCACTAGGTCAAACCAATTTTTAACTAATTCAATAAAATTAGCTACATTTTCAATTAATTTTGTATCTTCTTTGAGTTTGTTGTGACAGTGCAGAAGTGCTGTTGAAGTTGTGTGGGACAATAATTGTGAAGCTAATCTAACTTTTTGTCGTTGAGGGCCTTCACAAGTTAAATGATCGGCAGACAGTTTGTGACAAATACTGAGCTCAGTTGATGTTGTATTGATTAAAGATTCAAGTGGTTTTTTATTTATAATTTGATCGTTATACTGAAATCCAGTATCTAACAGCCAGTTTCTAATAAGTTTTAAAATGTGAGGTGCATCAGGTACATATATTATTTCTCTTCCATTTGGAATAGAAAATACAGGATTTTCATAAGAAATGTCCAAGGCTCTCCACAAACCAACATTACCTCCACCACAGTCACTTACACAGCAAATTGTTTTAAAACCAATCTGATCAAGCTTTTCAATAATATTAAATTATATAATATTATATCATTTTTTTATCAAAGTCTATGTAAATAGGTTGTTTCCATGGTGACGCCACGCCTCTTGCCATAACCACTTGCATTTGAGAATGAGGGCCCACAACTTCATCTCGAAGAACATCATATTCCATGGTAGTTGAAATTTTAACTTCATCAAACATTAAAACTGTTAATTTTTCATAGTCCTGCAAGCCATCTCCATTCAATTTCATTATATTAAGAACATCTTCAAGAACACCATTTCTCATATTAATGTTTTTAGCCCATCGTTGAAGAGATGACAATCCTATAATAATAAAATATTTATTAAAATGTGTAAGAAATCATTTAGTTCTTTTAATTATAATTATTCAGAATTTGGAATGGAGTAGATAATAAATTATTTTAAGATATTTGTGAACAAATTATAAATTATAAATTAAATTTATTACATAAATTATTTAATATTATTTACCAGGGAGTGGATATTTCAGTTCATCCTTGACATAAACATAGGCACGTTTACTAAAATATCTAAGTGAAAAGGCCTTTGAAATTTCATCTCTTGTCCAGTGAACACGTTGTTTTTTCTTCATAATCAAGTCCAACTGATTTTTGGAGAATATTGATGACAAATATTTTCTGGCTTGTATATTAATGTCTTGGGTTTTATTTTTTGATAATAATTGTATTTGTCTTGCATTTTTTTTTTCAGTATTTTTTAAAAGTAAATTTGTTACTTTTAAATTTTCTCTAAATCCTTGACTTGAAAC
>NW_021765585.1:0-1087 GCF_005508785.2 Acyrthosiphon pisum
TGAGTATCTCCAGTTTTTCTAGTGATAGCTGGGAGACCAAGAGCAATTTGTTCACTGATGTCTCGATCTCGTAATACTTTGTTTTTACGGCTGTCAGCATTTCTAGCAAGGTTACGATCACGAGCTCTGTCTTTTTGACGTTCCAGACGTAATTGATCACGTTCGCGAGATTCGTCATTCTTTGCAGATCCAGGGAGCCGAATACCTGCTCTTTCTTCTCTGGCTTTTTGAGCCATTGCTCTAAGATGTTCCTCTTTCTTTTCTTTTTCTTTTTGTGCCATTTTCTTTTCCAGCTGAGCTCTCATTTCAACAGCTTCTCTGGCTTTACGATCTGCTATGTATAAAACCTCGGCCAGCTTGGCAAATTCTTCATTTATATGGTTTTGTTGTAAACCTCGACCATCAGCAGCTAATCTCTTATCTAATGGAATTGTGTAACCTTTAGCATTCTTCCAATTGGATATACACGGTGGAATTTTCCATTCTTTCTGTTCCTTGACAGATGTCTTCCTGGTTGGTGAATGCATTAATGGTGCAGGGGGCGATGGAGGACCTCTGGGAATTTTTTTGTTTATTTTAAATTTAGGTGGTTCCATTGGATCTTTTTGAGCCTCCACCAATCTTACAACACGTTGTTTTGAACCGGAATTATATTCTTGTCCTTGTTCGGTAGGGGTGTACCGGAACCATTGTACAGGAGCCTAAACATAAACATTGTATGAATAACAACAAATATAATATTCATAAACATCAAAAACATGGTAACTTACAGGTTTATCGGCCGCTCGTACTGGTAATGCAGCCGAAACTTTAGAATTAGTCAACTTTTCCAGTGCTGCTCTTGTTTTTTCAGTGATGTCTGCAACATCTTCTGAATCAGGCTTTTGCAAGGAAGGATCATCTTCATTGACCACCTCAGATGGAAGCATGTCAGATAGTTTTGAATAAATCACTTTATCTTTTCTCTGACCTTGACGAGCAATCACATCATATTTGACTTTACCATCAGAAGTTAACTGCAGTGCAAGAGCATTTGAAACAGATTCTTTATTTTCTCTTCCCATATTCAATGGATATTGCGCAACTT
>NW_021765586.1:0-866 GCF_005508785.2 Acyrthosiphon pisum
GTGATGTGGGTTGGTCAGAGACAAAGATATTGTATAGTAATGGAGATAATATACCACCTTGAGGAACTCCAGCATTTATACTTGCTATTTCAGACGTGGCAGTTCCATAACAAATTTTAAAAGAGCGATCAGTGAGATAATATTTGAAAAGTAGGAAGTAGGTTGTAGGTAGGAAGGATTCCAGTTTATATAATAGACCACGAGGCCAAACATGGTCAAAGGCCTGAGAAATATCTAAGAAAGCATAAGTACAATATAATTTTTTTTTCGAGAGAGTAGGAGATTGCATCAACCACCCGGTGGACTTGGTGTATGATTGACTGCGAGGTACGAAAGCCAAATTAATAATCGGGGAATATTTATTTTTCGGCGATGATTGGAGCGATACGTTTTAGCAGAAGTCTTTCTAGGATTTTGCAAAGTAGGGTAGGAGACTTATTGGTCTGTAGGAAGATAAGAAAATTAACATAAAAATTCTTCGTATAATAATTGTATTTAAGGTGTGATACATAAATATAGGCACAGTGGATTGTGGATAATACACTTTTACCGGGTAACTACCTAGAATTATACAATCTTTAACAGTGGCGTAATTTAGGGGGGCAAGGGGGCAGTTTCCCCCAGAAATGTTTGTGGGGGCAAAATTATCATTTTTCCCCTCCAAATAATCCACATTTAAAAAGTATTCTTAACAGTTAACAAGACTGTTAACATAATATTATAATATTAAAATATTTTTTTCCTCAAATTACTTTATAAAAGTTTTTATTTATTTTAGATTTCTCTTGTTGAATAATATTATGTTGACGTATTGTCAGTGTTACTGTTATCGCAAAATACGGGAGGTATTTTTTTGCCCCCCCCCC
>NW_021765587.1:0-988 GCF_005508785.2 Acyrthosiphon pisum
GCGTCACAGCTTAATTAATGAAGTTTTGACCGAATTCAGCAACACAAATCGTGGCGTGGTAGGTTAGGCGTAGGTTCCCTAAACGTAGGTTGCAGGTAGGTCCGAGTTCGAATCCGTCGTACGCTCTTCCGGGCGGCGTCCGCTCCGTGCGTTTGAATAAGCATGGCCGCCCGTGATCTCGAAATTTTTTGCATTTTTTTTTCGATTTTTTTCACGTTTCTTTTTATATTAATACACTACATGTTAGGTTAATATATTGTGTATCTATATGTTATTAATTTTATTAGGAATTATAATTGCATATTTCTCAAAATGTTCATTGTTATATAAATACATATTATATTTGTTTGTGCGTAAATTATTACGTATGTTGTGTGCGGTAAAGCACGATTGAGCATAGAATATTTTATGCTATGTTTCCACATTCACGAGGTCGACATTTTGTAATTTATTATTTTCACGTATTATTACACCAATATTATTATTTTGATATCAGACGCGAGCTGTGAGCTGAGCCCAGCTTTATCGACAATGTTATCGATTATTAAATTAGTTCCAGAGAAATAAAGTTCCGACGTTTTAAACATTTAAAATTGGGAGAAAATATAAGATACAATATTAATATATTAATATTTATCACTATTAAGATACAATTCCAAAATTATTATAAAAATAATATCTGTGTTCGATCACCCTTACTCTGTAGTATTCTTGACTTATAAACCATGCAGTTTTTAATTCATACCATATTTTGATTTTATTATTTTCACAACTATTATTATTATTATTATTATTAAACATATTTATGAAATGTGACTATTTCATAGACAATGAAAGAATATATGTTATGTTATATTTTGAATTATTATGATTATTTAAATAAATATTTTTGTATAATATTATAATATAGCTTAAAATGGAAAATGGCAACGTTGTAGAGTTTTTATGCTTAATCGTGTAGGTTTTCTTTTGTATTCCGATTTTCTTT
>NW_021765588.1:0-988 GCF_005508785.2 Acyrthosiphon pisum
TAAATTATTTGGAACCGGTACCTTTATTTTTTTTCATAAAAAAACCAGAACCGAACCGGAATCGTTATTTTATTTTTGGAGAACGGGTACCGGAACCGATACCGATAAATTCAAAAGGTTCCAGTCTCTGCCCTGGACCGAGGTTTAAACTATGATTGTAAAACGGGCCCTAAGTGGCTAGGTCGGTTATAATTAACAAAGTATATAATAATTACTATTTAATTTATAGTTATTATTCAATATTAGATAGGAAAATTGATAAAATATTTACTTCTGTCGACTGTCATACTATTTATTAGGTAAGACTTAATACTTAATAAAAACTTGAGTTCAGGTGTATAGCAGTTGATACAGGCAAAGTACAAAATATTTTAAAGAGTTCATGAATATTTGGATAAAACTCTTTATCAAAAACATCTAAAGCATGTAACCCAGAGGTTAATAAAATGTTTTCAATCTCTAAAAATAAACCCGTGCCCTTTGGTAAATCTACAGTCTTCATGGTAATTTTGTTTATTTACCGACTATTTATCAGGTTTATTATAAATACTCACCATGCATGAAAAATAATTCGCGGAAAATTCAAAAATATAGTTACCATACCACCATAAATGTATATGTTTTTATTTTCCGATATTTATGTCACGAACGACAAGTGGCGTATAGTAGGTACAACAAATTACCACGGCTAGAATATTTAGAAAACAGCTATACCTACTTAAAACTTAAAAGTAGTATCCTATTGAGAAATAGAGTAAATAAGTAAACTTAACTTTACAAAAAAAAAAGGTCAAGGGGGGGATATATCCCCCCCCCCGTAAATACGCCACTGGACCCAGGGCCAAAAGAGTTTTATATACCTAATATGTACCCCTCAGGTAAAAATAAAGTGTGGAAAGTACCCTGGAAAGTATTAACCACCGAGACAGTTTACTAATCATAATATTCAGAAGATTTTACAACTGTTCAGATATTAAAATTTCAAAAC
>NW_021765589.1:0-661 GCF_005508785.2 Acyrthosiphon pisum
TTTAACCATATAATATATATAGCCATATATAGGTAGTTATTTAACAACAAAACATAGGGCAAGTAAATTAATTGAGTAGGTATACGGTGGCTTACATTTTTTTCTAACATGTATACAATAATAATTACTATAAACGTGTTATATATTTATTATTATAAAAAATATTTTTCCAATAACCAACATCTATTTCCCAAACTTTACGAACTATTCTCGTCCATACTGTATATTATAACGTGTGCTTATCATTTATATAGGAACTCATACAAAATATCTAGTGCCATTAGAATAATTATCATGTAGCACTGTATCATAATAATATATCAATATACATACTTACACATATTGTGTGCACAGTTTTTTTTTATAAAAAAAAAATTATTAACTTTGTAATTAATGTAAAAACCATTCTTTGCTTCTTAATTTAAAAAAAAATGGATACGCTAAAACATCTGAAATATAGTTGTGCTACTCGGCCCCGGTGCGCCCCTCCGCCCTACAGTAGTCTAGCACTGGGTCTTCCTTAAAGGAGCACACAACACAAAAAATAAGTTTTTTTTATTTGAAAGAATGTTCAATTCTAAGGATAATGGTATAGGTTTTACGTTTCTACTCACATTATTCAAAAGGTTATGAGCAATTGAAAAAAGACGTGTGACGTCAT
>NW_021765590.1:0-3841 GCF_005508785.2 Acyrthosiphon pisum
TTGCTTATATTCTCTACTGTTGATTTGATTTTCTATTTTATGTGGAAAGACCTGCACGGTTACACTCATATATTTTATGATTTATATTTTATGAGAACGAAAATTCCTATTTAGTTCATTGAATTGTATACGTTTTTCAAAGTATCTTACATGTTAAAACACAGTTACATTTATTTTAAGTTTTCAGTCTTGCAAATCAAATTCAAATTTCTTGGTTCCGTTCAATATAAATATTTACAATAAAAGTATCTTGTATAATTTGGAAAAATATGATACATGATTCTAGTGTAAAGATATGTATCATAGCACCTGACAATTGATAAATTAGAATTGTGTACCATGATACAAGATACAATTTGTATTTTTGATACTACCCAACCCTATTACTGCCAAATCCTACATAGCCTCCCCCCCCCCCCCCCCGACCAATGCGTTGACCTCTGATTTACCATTGTATTTTATAGCATAAACGTAGTCGTATTTTGTTCCAGGCTATATTCAGTTTAGTTACATGGCCGGAAAGCTTAAAACTGATATGGGCCCCTTTGGTAGACACGCTGTACATACACAAGATTGGAAGACGAAAATCTTGGCTCATACCGGTTCAATATTTAATGGGTGCGTGTATTAATGTAAATATTATGTCTCTGTTCTGCACCCTTATACTTATTACCAACACACGTGGAAGTATCTCTTTATATTATGTCATGATGTGTGTATATGGGCTGTAATTGTCAGCGTATTGTTGGTACCTATAACCTATGTGCAGTGCCATGTTGAACATTTATAAACCATGATGCCCAGCATAATATATTTCAGTATCTATACCCACTGTTTATCCACTTAATATAGTTTATAGTACATATCATTTATTATGTGACTGTAAATATTTCAATTTTTGTTTTATGTTATTGGTTACCATAATGTATACAACCACTTCACCACCTTAAAAAAAACATCACTGTGATGCCTAGGCGTCATAAAACCCCATTCACCATGTGTATTTCAGGAGTCCAGACATTTTAAAAACATATAAAACCGAATGATATTCTATTATGTGGTTATATAACATATTTTTTTAAAAATAAGATCATATATTAATGTATTTTTATATGAAGGGTGTAGGTATCAGGTATCTATTATGTTGTTTTACGCGTAGATTTTAATAATTATGGATCGATAATATGGAATTTAAATAAACAAAAAAAGATACGTTCCATTGCTTAAAACTAGAAATTTTTTTATCGCCATTTCAACATGTTTAAGCCCGCAGTTGTACAAACAGAAAAATCAAATGTTGTTAACTATTCACATGGTAAAAACTGTGTTTTTCGAAAAATAAACATTTTTTGATGTTGGTACAACTGCGTGCTTAAAAGTTTTGAAATTGCGATAAAAGGAATTGCTTGTTTAAAATAATATAACTTGTCTATTTTTAGTTTTTTTGAAATTCTACATTTATTAAAAAAACCATGCGTACAACGACTTAGGATACACTCTGCGTGGTATACGGTATAATGTCGTTCGTTGTCCTTATTCATATTCCTTAACCATTCTTGTTGAACAGGAGCATGCTTCATTTATATGGCCAGCAATATTGATGAATGGTTGCCAGAAACGCGAAAGCCGGATATACTGAAATTGGTATACGCATTTTTCTTCCTGGGAATGTTGGCTGCCACGCTAGACATAGTCGTCGATGGTTGGTCACTGACCATGCTGAAGAGGTCAGTGTTATTGTTAACTTTTTTAATATTGTGAATTGGTATAATATGATATTATATAATATCTATGTTACATTTTGATATTTACACAGGAATAACGTGGGCTATGCATCTACTTGCAATTCAACCGGTCTGGTGATGGGCATAATGATAAGTTATATATTTTCCGCCTTTTTGACGTCAGAAGACTTTAGTAACAAGTACTTACGGTTTAGGCCAGATGTAGGAGGGATATTCACTACGAGGAGTAAGTGAATAAATCTGATTATACTCAGATAACAATAATAACTGAGTGTCAAAACAAAAGATATTTACTTATTTCATTATTCTTAATTTGTACAGGTTTCTTATATGCTTGGGGTGTTCTTTTTATATTAATAACTACATTGATTGCAATATTTAAAAAAGAAAAAGATAACAGATTAGAGGATGACCACGTAAAGCTCAACATTGTTCAAAACTATTCACTAATATGGGACATTTTAAAACTACCTGGTATTAAATTATTGGCATTAACATTGCTGACAGCTAAGGTAATAATAATAATCTATAGATACCTAAGAGAAGAGTTACATTAACTAATTCATTTATATTTGAATTAATTCAACTTCGCGGTAATCGCGGTATCGACGTATCGTGTTGGTCGACACGATCATATTTTACTATCACATTTTGGTGAACCAATCAGAAAAAAGAATTTTACACGACACGACACGACACGGGCAGTTGTGAACTCGCCTTTAGTGTCATAATATCAATACCTAAAAGTCGTAACCACATGGACACGAGCTTCTTTAAAGTATAATATAATTCGTCAGTAAAAATAATAAGTCTAAATTCAATTTTCTCGACGGAAAAGTAGAAAACAAATAATTTCCCGAAGTATTATATACTCGGAACCGATAAAATGTCCAACGTATAAAATGTATAAAAATCCCCACGACTTATCATATTTTTTTTAAAAAACAAATGTTGAAGAGATACATTTTTGTATTTGGCTAAAAACAAAATGGAAGCCTTTAAGGCTAACGAAATGAAGTTTGTAATCCGTTTGAATTACGTAAAAATTTGTCAGAATTGAACATGTACGCTAAACGTCAATTGATTTATTAAGTCGGAGGTTTAATCATTTGACATTTTAAAAACTATAAATGTATTATCCCTTGTTAAATAATGGAAGTTCTGATAATATTATTTATGAACACATTTTGTACAAATATTTTAACTCGTCCAATATTTAATATTAATATATTGGATTAAATCAAACTATACAAACATACATAATATAATTTTCGTTAAACTAAAATCAACGACTGTCTGAAGGTATTTTATTTAGTAAACCTGAATATTATGAATGGACATAATATTTTATGCGTCGAAAATATATAATATTCTTCACAATGAATAGTTTTTCTTCGATAATATAATATTATATAAAAATTATGCACAGCCTTATAGATTTACCCTATCACCTGCGCCATATTTGATGGTTTTTCATAACAGTTTTACATTTGTTTAAGATCTGAACAATCCAATCGATTAACCGTCGATTGCTGTGAAAAAATAGTTTCCAGGTCTGAGTAATAATGTACAGACCTAACCCTTAGGTTCAGTAACTCTTCGTAACTGCAAACTATGCTTGTCAGCTATTTCGTGCGAAACCACTTAACGCTGCAGCGGACATATTGTATATAAGGACAATAAATTGTGCTGGACGGCACTTCTGCTTTTTGCTTTGCGACGACTTACAATGCACGTCAAACACTAAAACGATATCCTTGTTATTACGTTGTTGGCTTATATAACATTCTTAAATGTTTTTATTTAATTTAAAATTTACATGTTTGAATATGTGCAGGTTATTTTGTCCAGGCTTAGAACTAGATTTACGATTTTGTATAAAGAGTGGAGGTTTTTAAACTATGGTTTGCTGATGGTGAGCAAAGGACGAGACTACGTGATAGTAACGGAAATAAATTGCATAATTTATCACTGTTACCAAAATTTACCAGATAACTTTGGAAGCTACATGAATACTTTGTTCGAAATCGGATACATAATTGACGGATTGAATTCAAGTGCAAAGCTAGAACATTTTTTTTTAACATATTAAATAA
>NW_021765591.1:0-847 GCF_005508785.2 Acyrthosiphon pisum
TATGCCGACCTTAACAAAATACAAACCGTTCAAAACAAAATTCTGCGCCTTATCACCAATGCTCCATTTTACATTTCTAATTTCACTCTCCATTCTGACTTAAAAATCAAAACCATTCATGAAGAAGCTACAACTTTCTACAAACGTTTTCTCAACAAACTGCCTTATCTCACTCAAACCCTCTAATTTCCGGCGGTCTAGCCACTCACACGATTCCTGGTTACCCACCACGGCGTCTAAAAAGAAACTGGTGTAGAGATCTTCTCAATGATTAACGAAGAAAAAAAATATATACATATATATAATAATAATAATATCTAAATAAAAAAATATAAATAGAATTAAGCAAAAGGAAGTGCGATCACTGGATGATTTCTTCTCTCATCCTTTTTCGTGTTTAAAATTATTCTAGCTTTTATTCTTATTATGCCTTTGTGCATAGATTGTATATTATCTAATACAAATTAAAAAAATATATCCATAATCACCAACTAGTGATGATCAAAACAAGACCAAGACCAAGACTTTCAAAATCTTGGTCTTGGTCTTGGTCTTGGTCTTGAAGACTCAGTCTTGGTCTTGGTCTTGGATATACACCTTAATATTGGTCTTGGTCTTGGTCTTGGTCTTGGTCTTGCACAAGACTCTTGGAAGACTCTTGCTATTTTCACAAAATATATAAAAAAAAACTAAATACCAGTTATAGCTGTGTGTACGTTTTTTGCTATGATGTCTAAGATGAAACTTAGTCCATATATTACATAGTATATTCATAAATCAAACATTACATAAAACAAGTCAAATAATTTATTTTTCTATTATACTCGTTTAAAACTTTGCATTTTAA
>NW_021765592.1:0-894 GCF_005508785.2 Acyrthosiphon pisum
TAAAATTTTATTTGTTGGATAAAAAAGCTTGAAATTTTAATAGAAGGCTCCTAGTATATTGTTTCAAAGGCAGATGAAAAATATTAAAAATCGTTAGTCACAGTTTTTTTTTTTAAGCATTTAAAGTTCAAAAAATGACAAAATATGGAAAAATCACGAAAATTTGCAAATTATTTCGAGTTATAAATTCATAAAAATTTTTCTTTTTAAATCTAAGATTTTAAAATGTAATACAAGATTCCTTATAGGATAATCTACCTTTACCAAAAAAAAAATGTCTATAAGAAACTAAAATTAAATTTTTATGGGCGTTTGAAATTCATATTTTTACAACATTTGATATTCACTCGATTTCTTACGTAACGATTTTCTTATTTTGTTGTAATTAAAAAACGAGTTACTGTAGAAACTTGAAAATTTCACTGAATGTTTATATTAGCATTGTATATATACGATAAAATTTTGAAAATAATTTGACTCTTTTTGAGCTGTTTACGGACATTGTAAGTTTTCAATTTTTTTAGTTTTTTTTTTCTATAAATATCAATTAAGTTTTATCTATTGGGCCAAAAAGTGTAAAAAATTAATACAAGGCTCCTGATACATTGTTTCAATAGCAGTTGAAAAATATTAAAAATACATAGGCACAATTTTTTTTTATAAGCATTTAAATATCAAATTTTGACAAAATTTATCAAATTTTAACTTGAAAAATTATTTTGTAGTTAAAAATTTATAAAATGTTCAATTTTTGTATCTAAGAATGAAAATTTAAAACAAGATTCCACGTAAGTAATTAATTCTGTTACCAAAAATCTAAAAATTCATTTACGCAGTTTATTTTTATAGTCATTTTAAGTACACATTTGGACGAAATTACATATTAAAACCTAG
>NW_021765593.1:0-950 GCF_005508785.2 Acyrthosiphon pisum
GATTTTATTTTTTGAATCTTGTATAACTAAATTATTTGAAAACAATGTGTTGTACTTACCTAATTGTGTATCAAGTTTATCATTTTTATATAAACCTGATCGCTTATTATCCCGTGCTAGTAGTATACATCTGTATGTTTACAGTTCATTGATCCCCCCCCCCGTGTTAATAACATAGTGATTAAAGACTTAATCTAGGTCTCTTTCCAAGGGTCACCGATTTACTGTGTTACATATAACTGAGATTACACTCGATGTTGTAAATCTATTTATTCGTTACACAAAATTATTTAGTGTATAGTGCATACACATCAAATGTTTACAGTTTACACTATAGTAAAAATTATTTTTTTATCAAACCTATACTACAAAACTAAATAATATTTAATGTCAATATTACAAATTAATAAATAACCATTTTTATATTGATACAAATTAGTTCTGTAACCAGCGTCGCAAATGTACAGGTTCCGGACATTTTTTCGGTAGTTCACCCACGGCGCTGGACGGACATTATTGCCGAGTTCCCGGCAGTTACGCGTGAATCGCCGGTCCCGAGTAAGTTCACTCACACTACGGAACACACGTTGGACACAACCGGACCACCGTTATTCGCGCGTCCACGCCGCCTGCCACCTCACCAGTACACCATCGCGAAAAATGAATTTGCATACATGTGCCAGAAAGGTATATGTCGACCTTCGGACAGTCCTTGGGCCAGTCCTTTGCTGCTCGTGGCCAAGAAAGATGGCACTTTTCGCCCCTGCGGCGATTATCGGCGCGTAAACGCGGTCACGAAGCCAGACAGGTACCCGCTACCTCATATCCACGATTTTGCCGCCAACTTGGCGGGTCGAACAATTTTTTCCAAACTCGACCTTGTGCGTGCTTACCATCAAATTCCCATCGCTAAGGATGACATTCCAAAGACCCGCGGTCACGACGCCGTT
>NW_021765594.1:0-719 GCF_005508785.2 Acyrthosiphon pisum
TATAATAAGGTGAAACTATTTTTAGAAAAATCTAAATTCAAATTATCGTATGGATAAGCTATCGAGTTCAAAAATACTTTAACGTTTGTTAAATTACAGTGATCGAATATACTACAATCTTTTGTTAATACATTTTTACGTCCTTTTTGTAACCCAATTATGATAAATCGTGGTTTTTCTAATTTTGAAGCAGTTTTCAAATTCCATACAACTTTTTTAGTGGTTCCGAGTTCAGGATATTCAAAAGTTTCAAAAGATCTAAAAGGAATAAACAAACTTTTTTCTTTTTCTATAAGTTTCAATAATTTCAACCTTTCTTCACCGTCAACAGTAATATGTGGAACCTTCCAGACTATTTTGTTTAAAATGATTTTACCCTCAGAAGCAGTTTCTCCAGCTTTTAAAGTTAAAGCATTTAAATCGTTATGACTTCGAGTTAATATTAATTCCAATCTAGAATTCACCAATATTCTTTTATAGTCTTCAAACAAACCTAACCAATGTTTTAATGGAATACAAGCGGTAAATTCACTTTTGTCATTTTCCGATTGCGTTGCGTTTTTAAAATTCCAGCCAGCATTTTCATAGCAATTGTAGTTGTCTGGCGTACCGGATAAGTAACCTTTCAACGAGCTAGTGATTCCAAGAACACGCGTGCTATCTACTTCTATCCCATTGATTTCCAACCGTATTTGCTCAAAAAGGTAAGAGTAACCGGT
>NW_021765595.1:0-928 GCF_005508785.2 Acyrthosiphon pisum
GTATTAACTGCATTATCTATAAATCAATTTTACCCGATTCATCACTTATAGCCTATACTCTATTACTCTTATATTGGTATACGATATATTTACAAATTAATATTATCTTAAATAATAATAGGTACCTATATATATTTTTTTATTTCTTGCTTTCTGGCGCAGTCGTTCAAGTTTTGTCTGTTTATTAAACATACCAGAAATTATTTTCGATTCTTGAGCAGTTTACGGTAATTTTATATTTTTAGCCACACCACCTATTTATTTTTTTTAAGTCATATTTTGCCCAAATTAAAATATTAATGTAAACACGCGTCACGAAAAAAATTAATTTCAGCTAAAGTAACACAATTGGTACCTACACAGAATAGTTGAATCATACACGACTGTCGAAGTTAACTGAAGTCCGTGATCAATGATAATTATTAATAAGAGTGCCAATCGGTTGTTGTTTTTAGAATTTGTATTAGTTTAAGATTTTAGAAATTAAACTATACTAGATTATGATACTAATTATTATTATTGTTGTCCATACAACATAAACAAACATACATAAATACATACCCAAACATACAATGTGTATGTAGGTACGTCACCGCATACGTCTAAATACAAATATATTCCAACTAACCAATTAGTAATAGCATATATGCATTATAACATTAGATAGTTATGCACCTAAGTATGTTCGATTAAAGCTAATGAAAACCTGGCGGTCATTTGCTTAAACCAGTTAAAAATTAGTTGTTCGTAAAATTTTTTTGAATAATAATAATAATAATAATTTTTTTTGACAATAATTTCTTAGTATATATAGTATAATATTTTTTAAAAATATTATAAAATAGCATGTTTTTGCGCTTATAAAATAATAATAATGGTAAAACGGCAACAACTGGGAACCGGCCCATCGGCCGCTTTTAAAATCAGA
>NW_021765595.1:1218-4556 GCF_005508785.2 Acyrthosiphon pisum
TACATTTTCAATCTTAGATTTAAAAAGAAATTTTTTTATGAATTTCTAACTCAAAATAATTTGGAAGTTTTCGTCATTTTTACGTATGTTGTCAATATTTGAACTTTAGATGCTTATAAAAAAAAATTGTGACTACGGATTATAAATTTTTTTCATCTACCTTTGAAACAAAATATTAGGAGCCTTCTATTAAATTTTCAAGCTTTTGTACCAAACAAATAAAGTTTTATTGATATTTATAGAATAAAAAACTAAAAAAATTGGAAACTGAAAATGTTCCTAAACAGCTCAAAATAAGTCAAAATATTTTAAAAAAGGCATGGTGTATAAAAAATGCTGATATAAATATTCAGTGAAAATTTCACGTATCTACGGTCATTTGTTTTAGTTTCATACCAAAAACCAAAATCGATTTTGCGTAAAAATTCCTGTTTGTTCTTTTGTTTTTCACGGCGCTTTTGAAAACTACTGGAACATTTTTACTTTTGACCTCTCAAAGTACCAACTAGATTCACTTTCTTATCAGAAAAGATACTGTTGAAGAAAATCCAACCATTTTTACTGTCCTAAAAGGTGATGACAGACACAAAAAAAAAAACACACCATTGTAAAATCAATACATTAATCGTTTCACTCAGAATCTAAAATTATCGTATTTCAATTTTTGAAGAAGTTAAAATATAAAATACAAAAGTGGGGAAGGGCAATTTCAAGTAGACTGACGACAAATTCAAATCTGTTTTTAGAATTCTTATGGCTTCATCCATTGGTAAGTTTGGCAAAGAACCCGTCTGAAATCCTATGTCGCGCATGCATAGGCGCCGACTCCACGAGGGCAAAGGGGGCCATCGCCCCCGTACATTGATTTAACGGGGGCAAAAGTATTATTTCGCCCCCGTGCCCCGTTGTGTACAATAATAATTATTTGGTTAAAATACCAGATTATAACATGAAAATATTCATTAGAACATCGACGATTGTATATTTGTATATTACCCACGATTTAAGATAGTATGGTTGCCCATCGACCCATTAGAAAAATGTTATCACACGGCATACGGTTTGAATCGAAAAGTCACGTGATCTACGGGGACCCCCGCATACAGCGCTCATATTGGTTCAAATTAAAACTAATAAAAATCGTTATGTTATACCTATATACAATAAAAATATATACAGAGTGTTCCAAATTTCGTGTGACAAAAGACCGAAATTTGGAAGACCCTGTATAATGATCATATTATATTATAAATTATAAAATAGTCCACTAGAAGTGCTAGTGCCCGGGGTCCGATTTAAATCCAATGCCGTCTTATCATAGCTCGTTGGGCAACCATACTATCTTAAATCGTGATATTACCTAAATATGATCTATAAATACTATAGATCGCTCGACGCTCACTACTATTTGATTTTATATTTTGTCTAAAAATACATCTATCATTTCAATTTTTCCCGAAGTATAGAGACAGAACTGATAATGAACAATGATATACGTCATGTACCTATCTAAGCACCAACGCGTCGACACTTGGTCGATTAGACAGAAATTCATTGCGGCGATACAGTAACGCAACGGCAACCGGCAAATAGGGTATTTAATAGACCGCAGCTTAGAATCTTCTTTTTTGTATTGATTTTTGATTATTCTATAGTATAATATCTAATATCTATTCGATTATTTTATTATTATTAGTAATTACTGTTCCTACGAAAAATTGAAAAATTGAAAAATTATATGAGAAGTACTATGACACAAAAACGTTTGAATGATTTGGCGATTCTCAACTGCCATAAAACAATTGTAGAATCTTTGGACCTATGCAAATAGGAAATACTTTTTATTAGTAAGTGTTCAACAAGAAAAAATACTTTCGCATTAAAATAATTGTATATATTATAATATAATGTATTGAATAATAAAATAAATTTTTTCATGTAAATAATTTAAAAAAAATAAAAGCAATAAAGAAAATTTAAATAATATACATGCATAATATTTTATTTTGCACCCTAGAGGAGTATTAAAATAGAGTTAAGGGACAATTTGGTAATTACTCCTCCCGGTAAGCAAACTACAGCATACTATAGAATTTTTTTTCGCTTAATAGAAGAGTTTGCCCCCGCGCTAATATCCAAAAATCGGCGCCTCTGCGCGCATGTGTTAAACAAAATCAGAAAACCACAATATCTTATACCCAACGTGTTAACCTCATATGTTTTCTTCGTCTTACAAGTGCGTGACAGCAAATTTTACACTAAGCAGAACACGTGTAGCTCCGTTAATTTAAAAATTAGAGTGAACTGACCTCTTATAAAATCTAAAGATGAGATTAATATCTAGGTAACCTCATTGGCATTTAATTATATTATTTTAATTTTAAAACGAGTTATGAATATTTTAAGATGTATAATTTAAAATTTTAAAATACTCATAACTCGCTTTAAAATTAAAATATAAAAAAAACCCATGAAGTTGCTTAGATAATAATCTTACCTTTAGATTTTATAAGAAGTCAATTCACTCTAATTTTTAAACTAACTGAGCTACACATGTTCTGTTGAACGTAAAATTTGGTATGTTGTGCACTTGTAAGTAGTAGACAAGACATGCGGGTATCACGTCCTCTTAACTATAGACATGTAAGTATGTAGTATGTAAAATGTTACTGACAACCAATTAACTCTTTATCCATTCTACAGTTAAATAAATAAATATATCTTTACTCCTATGAACACACTGAATGTATGTCATTCGACATTCACATAATTTTCATATAATATAATATGTATAATTTGTATAAGCGAAAAAAAAAAAAATGATTCATTTTATTTTAAGTTTTTAAGAGTAATACCATTGAGTGTAATGGTAGTTCCATCCAGTAAAATTTCAGTTTTGTTTGAAACATTTGACATAATAAGCATTGGCACAAATAGGTTGGGGCTTGGGGGGACTGTCCCCTCAGTTCAAAAGTCAGTAATTAGTACTGAGCATATAGAATTTTTAGAAAATATTATAGGAGGGGCTTTAATCCCCCCAAAATAATTTGTCTATTTGCGCCTACAATAATAAGAATATACTATAAATTTAAATAAAACTGGTCAGAAAGTGGTAATCTCCTCAAATCCTTATTAATGTGACACTTGTTGAGGTGTAGTTTGAAACTAATTGCACCATTATAATTCTTATTATTATTTAGTTAAAAAACTCAATTTTAAAGTTGACTTACATGACAAATTCATGAATGGGGACATTGTAATTTAAATTTAAAAATAAACTACATAACTTAATACTTATAATTATATATTTTTTAAATTATTAGAACTTAATCTATTTA
>NW_021765596.1:0-1231 GCF_005508785.2 Acyrthosiphon pisum
AAGTTAGTTGTAATATAATAGCTGAACGAGATTTCTCATCAACATATGGCTCATATGGCCAAATGTAAACTCCTACACGAAAAACCTTTTTACCTAAAGATAAAAGATATTGTAATCTCCTACAGACATTTTTACCTGAAAAAAAGAGTTATATCCTACACTCCAACATTTTAATACACGATTTTGGAATTGAAAAGCTCAAAAACCTAAAAATTATAACTTGGGAATATCAAATAATAAATATAAAAAGGTGGGTAAGTGGATGTCACTCTGCTGTACAGTAGGTTACAAGTGGGTCACTGTATAATGGATGGTATTAAATTTGAATTCAATGATATAATATCATTTTATAAGAAAAACGATTCTGAGCGGAGACGGTATGTCAGTCTAGGTATAAGACATAATATTATATACCTAGTCTATGATATTAAAAAAAATTGACCTATAATAGGTACCTATAATAAATTCCAAATTAATCATATATTCATATCACAAGATCTATTAGGTATTTATAACGCGTTATACATCAAAAACAAACCGTGATACTATCATAGATACATAATAGTATACATAAGAAGTTTCAAGTATACGCAAGAATAATATTATACAATTACAAAAAAATAACTAAAATAGTTATTCTAAGTTTTTAATATGTAATTTCGTCCAAATTTGAACTTAAAATGACTATAAAAATAAATTGTGCCTATGTATTTTTAGTATTTTTCAACTGCTATTGTAACAATATATCAGGAGCCTTGTATTAAATTTTTACACTTTTTGACCCAACAGATAAAACTTTATTGATATTTATAGAAAAAAAAACTAAAAAAATTTAAAACTTACAATGTCCGTAAACAGCTCAAAAAGAGTCAAATTATTTTCAAAATTTTATCGTATATAGAAAATGCTAATATGAACATTCAGTGAAATTTTCAAGTATCTACAGTCATTCTTATTTTAATTACAACAAAATAAGAAAATTGTAACATGAGAAATCGAGTGAATATCAAATGTTGTAAAAATATAAATTTCAAACGTCATAAAAATTTAATTTGACTTGCTTGTAGACATTTTTTTTTTGAAAAAGGTTGAAAAACTTATGACGAATCTTGTATTACATTTTAAAATCTTAGTTCTAAAAGAAAAATTTTTACGAATTATAAACTCAAAATAATTAGGTAATTTTCGTGATTTTTCCATATTTTGTCATTTTAGATTCTGAGTGGAACGA
>NW_021765597.1:0-1697 GCF_005508785.2 Acyrthosiphon pisum
AATAAGAAAGTTACACCAAAAACCAAATTCAATTTTGTGAAAAATCGATTTTGCGTAAAAATTCCCGTTTTTCTTAATTTTTCTTTTGATTTTCCCGGCGCTTTTGAAAACTACTGGGAACTTTAAATTTTGACCTCCCCAATGCACCAATGATATTCACTTTCTGATCGAACAAGATACTGAAGTTGAAAATCGTAGCATTATTTCGACTACTTATCGTGTAGACAGACACAAAAAAAATTTAAAAAAAACACACATCATTGTAAAATCAATACATTCATCGTTCCACTCAGAATCTAAAATCCAATCTATTTATTTAAAAATGTCAGTTGTCAATTATATTATTAATTTTATAATAAAAGCAATAGTATTCTATAGTAATAATGTGTTTTTTATTATTATTATTTTTTGTGTGTGTGCCAAGACCTTTTGGAGCAGTAAAAATGGTTCGATTTTAAACTTCAGTTTCTTGTTCGATAGGAAAGTAAATTTGGTAGATGAATTAAGGATGTCAAAATTTAAAATTCTTAGAAGTTTTCAAAAGCAATTGGATTTTAACAAAATTATTTTCAGTATCAAATTTTTAAAAAATATATTAATAATTTTCCAAATATGATAATTTATAATAAACAGATGAATAATAATTCAACCTAACCGGGTACCGTAAAGGGGCCTCGCTAAGGTCATTATTTAAGGGGCAACGTTTAGGCAATTTCTAATCTTATCATAGCCACCGGGATCTATGTGTTAGTTTTAAATGAGTGTAATTTGAATTCAATGATATAATATCACTGTATAAAAAAAACGATTCTGAGTGGAGACGGTTTGTCAGTCTAGGTATTAGACATAACTATTATAGGTATACTTATCTATAGTATTAAAAAAAATTTGACCTATAATCAGTGCCGCAACTTGGTACATATTGGTGGGTGTGCGACCAATAAATAGGGCCCAAGTATAGAGGCGCAATTATAGTAGAGGGGAGGGGCTTTAGCACCCCCCCCCCTGACTACGATTCAGACCCCTCCAAAAAACATTCCTTATTTATTTAGATATAAGCTGCTTATAGATTATTTTAAATTAATAATTTTGTTAGGTGGGCTGTAGCCCCCCAGAATTTTAATCCTACTTGCGATTATGCTCATGTACCAATAGGTCATTTAATACATATTGCTTGTTGTTTTTAGCTAAATACATTATGTTATGCAGTTAATATAATATGTATATATACTATATAGGTATACACTGCTATACTGCTTACAGATAGGTGAA
The DNA here is from genome assembly GCF_005508785.2 of Acyrthosiphon pisum. Classification (NCBI taxonomy): domain Eukaryota; kingdom Metazoa; phylum Arthropoda; class Insecta; order Hemiptera; family Aphididae; genus Acyrthosiphon; species Acyrthosiphon pisum. Next base: position 1,273 of record NW_021765597.1, read on the forward strand.
GAGCATTGAACACATTGTACTGCACTGTAGTGATAGTCCACATATCGCGAGGACTAAGGAGCAAAATGGTATGCAACCTCTTAAAACCATTTATTTTCTTTTTTGTCCCAATTTAAATGCAATAAACCATCAGCAAAATTAAGAATTTCGAAAATATGGTATTAGTGGTATAATTCAGCCCCCCTGCCATTCGAAATTATTATTTTTAATATTTTGTTATAAATATAGTTAGGGCTTTGTTTTATATTATAATAATAATTATGATTCTAATGTATTCTTTAGTTTCTATTTTTTGATTAAATAATAAGATAGTAAGATACCACTTTGTGACACCTTAAAAGAAAAAAGTTCCAAATAGTTCGGCCACTGGCCCGGGGGCCCATTTTTATGATTTAACGAGGGGCCAAGGGGTTCTTCGCACCCCT
>NW_021765598.1:0-849 GCF_005508785.2 Acyrthosiphon pisum
ATGTGTGTTTTTTTATTTTTTTTTTTATTTTTGTGTCTGTCATCACGTTTTAGGACAGTAAAAGTGCTTGGATTTTCTTCAACAATACCTTTTCTGATAGGAAAGTGAATCTAGTTCAGTGGTCTTCAACCGGTGGGTCGCGACCCATTTTTGGGTCGCGTAAGCTTTAAAATTGGGTCGCGATACGTCTTATTTTTAAAATAAAAAATAAGTTTAATAGATGAAATAAATAAAAATGCAGTTTATATAATCTATAATATAATGGATATCAAATCAGAGTATATTCAGTTTATTCAGTTATAATAGGTATTAGTATACAATATAGGCATTAAGCAATTTTAGCTTTCTTTTTCTACAGAGCTTACGTGGGTCGCGAAAAATGTGGGCCTAAAAAAGTGGGTCGCGAGTCCAAAAAGGTCGAAGACCACTGATCTAGTTGGTACTTTGGGGGGTCAAAAGTAAAATTTTTCCAATAGTTTTCAAAAGCGCCGTGAAAAACAAAAGAAAAATTAAGGAAAAACGGGAATTTTTACGCAAAATCTGTTTTCGAGAAAATCGATTTTGGTTTTTGGTGTAACTTTAAAAAAAATGACCGTAGATATATGAAATTTTGACTGAATGTTTATCTTAGCATTTTCTATACACCATAACATTTTCAAAACATTTTGATTTATTTTGAGCTCTTTATGGACATTTTCATTTTCCATTTTTTTTTAGTTTTTTTTCTAAAAATTTCAATAAAATTTTATTTGTTGGATAAAAAAGCTTGAAAATTTAATAGACGGCTCCTAGTATATTGTTTCAAAGGCAAATGAAAAATATTAAAAATCGTTAGTCACAGTTTTTTTT
>NW_021765599.1:0-1089 GCF_005508785.2 Acyrthosiphon pisum
ATATTTTTATTTTCTAAAAAAAAAATGTTTTTCTATGGTTGAAATATTGTTATTCATAGTAGGTACACTATGTAGGTATTTTAATTCCAAACAACCAGAAAAATTAGAATGATTCTTCCAACAAAGTGCCCGCCGAATTAATGTATATTTTATAAAGACATGCTGTATCTTGTATATGGTACTATCATAATCATTTATACTTTGTATCATATAGGTGCTCAATGCAGACTCTAGCTTCAGTGGCAGATTCTTCACGCTGAATGAGATTAATCCAGCTCATTTTCTAATAGTATATTTAGAAAATAGGATTGGTATAAGTCTACTTTACCGGAAACCCTTTTTGTTTAAATTTAGTATCCCCAAAATACGTGTACTTCTGAATTCAATAGTGTTTGAAAAAATTGCGGAAACTTAGGCCCTGTTCAAAAGTTACAGAAAATCATAGTTTTCGATATTATAGTGCTTACTGCCAAATCAGATTGACTTTTTCTATTTTAGATTCTGAGTGGAACGATGAATGTATTGATTTTACAATGATGTGTGTTTTTTTATTTTTTTATTTTTTTATTTTTTTATTTTTTTTTATTTTTTTTGTGTCTGTGTACACGATAAGTAGTCGAAATAATGCTACGATTTTCAACTTCAGTATCTTGTTCGATCAGAAAGTGAATATCGTTGGTGCATTGAGGAGGTCAAAATTTAAATTTCCCAGTGGTTTTCAAAAGCGCCGGGAAAACAAAAGAAAAATTAAGGAAAAACGGGAATTTTTACGGAAAATCGATTTTTCACAAAATTGAATTTGGTTTTTGGTGTAACTTTAAAAAAAATTACCGTAGATACATGAAATTTTGACTGAATGTTTATCTTAGCATCTTCTATACACCATAACATTTTCAAAATATTTTGATGTATTTTGAGCTCTTTACGGACATTTTTATTTTCCATTTTTTTTTAGTTTTTTTTCTAAAAATATCAATAAAATTTTATTTGTTGGATAAAAAAGCTTGAAAATTTAATAGAAGGCTCCTAGTATATTGTTTCAAAGGCAGATAAAAAATATTAAAAATCGTTAGTCACAATTTTTTTTTT
>NW_021765600.1:0-1259 GCF_005508785.2 Acyrthosiphon pisum
TTTTGCGTAAAAATTCGCGTTTTTCCGTTATTTTTTTAAGGTTTTTCCTGCCGCTTTTGAAAAGTATTGGGAAATTTTCACTTTTGACCCCCCAAAGTACCAACTAGATTCACTTTACTTTCAGAAAAGGTACAACTTTTGAAAATCGAAGCATTTTTACTGCTCCAAAAGTTGTCGTCAGACACAAAAAAAAAAAAAAAAAAAAAACACACATCATTGTAAAATCAATACATTCATCACTTCGTTCAGAATCTAAAAATAAATAAAAAAAAAAATAAAAAAACACACATCATTGTAAAATCAATACATTCATCGTTCCACTCAAAATCTAAAATTCTAACATTAAATACAAAATAATTTTTCAAATTAAAATTTGATAAATTTTGTCAAAATTTGATCTTTAAATGCTTATAAAAAAAAATCGTGCCTATGTATTTTTAATATTTTACAACTGTTATTGTAACAATATAACAGAAGCCTTGTATTACATTTTCACGAATTTTTACCTAACAGATAAAATGTTATTGACAAATATTGAAAAAAAATTAAAAACTGACAATGTCCGTAAAAAGCTCAAAAATAGTCAAAATATTTTCAAAATTGAATGGTGTAGAGAAAATAAAAATATAAACATTTAGTGAAATTTTAGATTCTGAGTGGAACGATGAATGTATTGATTTTACAATGATGTGTGTTTTTTTATTTTTTTATTTTTTTATTTTTTTTATTTTTTTTGTGTCTGTGTACACGATAAGTAGTCGAAATAATGCTACGATTTTCAACTTCAGTATCTTGTTCGATCAGAAAGTGAATATCGTTGGTGCATTGGGGAGGTCAAAATTTAAATTTCCCAGTAGTTTTCAAAAGCGCCGGGAAAAACAAAAGAAAAATTAAGGAAAAACGTGAATTTTTACGCAAAATCGATTTTTCACAAAATTGAATTTGGTTTTTGGTGTAACTTTAAAAAAAATGACCGTAGATATATGAAATTTTGACTGAATGTTTATCTTAGCATTTTCTATACACCATAATATTTTCAAAATATTTTGATTTATTTTGAGCTCTTTATGGACATTTTCATTTTCCATTTTTTTTTTAGTTTTTTTTCTAAAAATATCAATAAAATTTTATTTGTTGGATAAAAAAGCTTGAAAATTTAATAGAAGGCTCCTAGTATATTGTTTCAAGGCAAATGAAAAATATTAAAAATCGTTAGTCACAGTTTTTTTTTATAGCATTTAAAGTTCAAAAATCAAAAA
>NW_021765601.1:0-933 GCF_005508785.2 Acyrthosiphon pisum
GGATCTGTGAACTAGAAAATAAAACACTCATAACATTATAATTATTTAAATTCTTTATATCTGTATATTATTATTATTATATATATTTTTTTCTTGTTTGTTTTTTTTTTTTTTTATTCTTCGAATAAGTGATTAACTGAAATAATCCGTCGAGCAATAACATCTTCTAGTATCTCCCCCACTTCTACACACACCGGTCTCTCTGCGTTCGGATGATTTATTACCGCGTGTATAAACGCCGTAACAGGTATCATTGCCCTGCTTAATATGTACGGGTTCAACGGCATACTCATTTTTTTGTTCGCTTCTCTGACATGTCGTTTAAAACATCCTACACAAATTCTATTCCGTCTTATATATTGGTGGTGAGGGCCGTTTAATAGTTCATCTCTAAGTTTTTCAAAGAAATCAATTGCCTGTAGTGTTAGTGGGTACTCCGCCAACAGTGGTGTTTGATTGCTCATGGTGTATTATACGATTTTATATATTTTGTTTTGTTATTATTATATTTTTCTTCTTATATTTATCTGAAAAATAAGTAATATCGAATAAGTAAAAGCGGTTATAATACCTTCTAATACATGCCCATTACAGTATGGTGTAAAGTTAGTTGACGTATGAACTGTCGTGTTATAAAAAAAAGTCGCGTAACATAGAAGTTATAACATGTTGTTATAACTTTCAATGTTTTATGGGACCGTTCCAAAAATCTGTTTCCCTGTGGGTGCCATGCAGTTGTTTGAATCTTTTTAACGTCCAATAGTTTACACTTGCTTTTAAATATGTCTGATAAGAAATTCGTTCCTAAATCGGTTAGAATAGATTTTGGAATTCCGTATGTACATACGAAACATTCGACAAAGCTTGCGCTATGGTTGGAGCGTCAGTTGCGAAACGTCACCAACGTTTCAATGGTTTTTGTTTAATTCACTT
>NW_021765602.1:0-1157 GCF_005508785.2 Acyrthosiphon pisum
TTAAGTTTACGTGTGTTATTTTTAAAATCAATGACTTGAAAAATAAATTTCATATTTTTTTTATTCAAGCATATAGTGTTTAATGTATGCTTTTTTATTTAATTATTAATAATTTTCAATATTTTAGTTTTTTATTCTACAAATGTCAATAAAATTGTATTCGTTAGGTCAACTTACAATTGTACCTACATTTTAATAACATAGTCATTCTATACTAGCTCTATTCAGAATAAAGCAGCGTACACACTTGTAATATTTGCGCGTAACATACTTTGATGCGGCAAAATTTACCAACAACTGGTGGAACGGTCAACGGTGTAACGGCGAACGAACTGGGCGGTCTGATAATATAATATATAGATATATTTTCAATCGTGGCCCCACTCCACAGACCATTGTCGTTGCCAGCCGTATGCTCGAACGCTGTGGATTCTTATTTTAATTAATAGTTATTTACAAATACATCAACGACACCTATCGAGCGCCGATAACACTAAAGTGTTTACTTCCATTTCGTCCTATAGCATGGCCTATCTGTATATTATAAAATCAATGATATTACACATGCGCTTAAAACATCTGGAAATACAATGGATAAATCATTTTCAACAATATAAATGGCCAAGCTCTTAATAGTTTTAAGTTGATGTTTTTGTAAACTAGTTCTTAAACTTAATAATTTTCGGGTAAAATCTGTGCTGATATCATTACTATACTTTAATATGAAGTTTTTAACTAATTGAATGAACTGAAATATCATAATCATAATTTACTATAGTAACCTAAGTTAACATTTAAATATTTAATATATTATATAAATGTTACGTCCCAACTGACGTCGATACATACACCAACGCAGAGATGAACACTTGATGTATTATGTTATATTTGAGTGTTTATTAACAAGTACAAAATTACAATATTATAAATAAATGACAGTGAGTGGTGTTACAACCTGCATCTAAGTGTCTTGTGTGTCCCTAAACCATCTGCCGAGCTCTTGTCATGGGCTCGTATATATATGATCGGGTCCTTTGGAGTGGGTGGTCGTTGTAGTGGCTAAATTCGGTCATGAGACAGAGTCCGGGTCTCGAATTTGGTATGCTGGACGACTCGTATCCTTAGTATGAGTGTTGACTTTCCCGAGGAGATACGTG
>NW_021765603.1:0-768 GCF_005508785.2 Acyrthosiphon pisum
GTGACGTAGAATAGAATGACGTCTGCAACAGAAAGCACGACGGAAATAAGTTTTTGTCGAATATAGTTTTTCATAAATCACATTTAGAATATGTGAGGTGTACATCGTACGTGTATGAATATTTCTACATTTTCTAACACGTCTTTACTATACATTTCGCTATAGCGATTATCAAAGGATGTGCGATTTTCATACCAATTTTTTTCTTACTCTGAATACGTCTTATATTTTCATGCTATACACTGAGTGACTGAGTTATACAAAAGATTGACCTATCCATTATACATCTATATAGTATAATATAGTATATATCATATCAGTTTTTATGTAGTATATTCATTGGAAATAATATTAAATTGAAAAGGTTTATACACAAAAAAATAAATTTTAAAATACATATCTACGTATCATTAAGAATTAAATCAAGTTCAAATTTTATTTTTGTTTTTATTTAGTTTAATACTCTCTCATGAGCATTACAACTATTGATTATGTTTTGTAATTGAACAAATTTCGTAATTATTACTTATTAGTTATTTGAATGAAATAGATTTTTATCAAGGCTTTACACCCAAGCGATTTATTCGGGTTATGGTTTCGGGTGCTTCAAATAAAAATAGAGGTTGTGGTTTCAGGTTTCTTCATTTTAAAGAATATGGGTTTTGTTTAGCCAGTTTATTTATTCGGGTTATGGGTTATTTAAAATCGAGTAATATATCAATTTTGTTGTGCGTAAAGTGTTAAACTTGATTAAGCAAAGTATTAAGT
>NW_021765604.1:0-2019 GCF_005508785.2 Acyrthosiphon pisum
TATAAATATGTGTTGTATATTTGATTGAATTAAAATTGTAGTACATATAATATTATCAATAAATACAATATACATACATATAATTATGTTACATAAATACTCGTATATAATTGAAAATTCTCATATCGTACCTGAGATTTTCCAACATTAAATCGTTGGGATATAGGTACATTTCTTTGGGTGTCAATTAGTTTTGAAATAAATATAAACGTTTTCTTTTGTTTTACAATTTTACATTGTAATTTAGTATGATAATTGTATCTTATCTTATTTTTACGTAGATAAAATAAATAAAATGTCCATTGTTATACAATTTTCCATGTATCCTTGTCTATTATAGAAGGAATCCATTATTCTGCGGTTATTACTTATATTTATACGGCATATATAAATTCCGGAGTATTTAGATAAGGAGTTTCGCTAATAAATAAATATAAATAAATATGAACTACACGGGTGGGACGACACGTTTTTTCCTTTTCCGTGTGTTTATATACTTAATAAACTTGCGGGAAAATACCATGCGGCGGCCCATACCACACACACAAAATTGATTGTCAAAACTGTATATATTATTATTATAATGACGAAAAAACACGTAATCCCTTGCAAAACTATAGTGAATAAATGCCTGTGCAGTGTGTTATAGATCGTGCGCGAAATATCGATTCCGGAGGAAATAATGCGAAACACACTATAATAATTATTAGGCCTACGACCCTCTTATACACCTAAAATCTATATTATAATCACGGTTATAGATACTAGTATATAAATATATTTTTTTTTTTTTTGGTGGGGGGGGGTGGGTGGCTTCAACTGCAGAGTTTGTTATCATTTGGAACTGTGGGGGATGAACTGTGGTTTTGTGTGAACACCTGTGTGTTTGGCAGATATTATAGTGGGCACCCGTAGATATCTGCCATGCCTGCTGGGTGGGGGGTAGTGGCACTTCTCTCCGGACACCGTGACTTGCACGAAGAAAATGCCGCCCATGGCCGGGTTCGAACCGGCGCTGGTGTGTGTCGCAACCGACGCCTTAATCCCCTATTAGTATATTATATTATATAAGTTATAACAGTGTACCTAAATATTGTGGAATATGGCTATATATATATATTATAAATGCGATGTTGTGATTCGAGACACTCGTTGCAGCTTTATTTACAGATAACGAATACCTGACGTAATGATATATGTATAACCGCCCTGTATAATTTATCGTATAATATAATCTTTCATAAATCGTAATAATAACGGGGCATCGGTGCTCGGTAGTTTTAGCACTAAAATAGTTACTTTTGAGCGTTGTGATAAGCACATGAAAACATCAACATTTTATTTTTAAAAATATCTATATAAACTTCTAAGTTTTAAATTTTAAATTTTTAATAATTTCTATGTATTGAGAAGTAGAGAATACATATCGCACGCGATTATCACACGAAAACAAAATTCACTATCCTAAATGGCGTAGCGCATAGGTATAGACGTATAGTGCTGTAGTCTTGCCGAACCTATTAAGTTTAGATTTCCAATAATTCCAATTGTAATTTTGAATATTCTTAATTAGTGAGTAAGATAAAAATTCAATAAAATGAGTTTGATTCCTTTATAATATATAATATGAGAAATAAGAATATACTTGAAAATATCACTTGCAAAATACTAAAATAGCAAAAACCGGTATAAATAAGCAAAAATTAGCAACAAAAAATGTCTTATATTAAATCTCAGCAGGAATATATGAAACAATTTTTATTTAATTCGAGATGTTCTAAGATTTACCAAACAAAAAAATACGCAAATGCTAGAATTCGCCAGCACCACTGTAAAATAAATAATACCTAATCATCAATGTAATGCGTCTTGTCGTAGATACCACATACCGGCTGAGAGGTTTGTTCCGATTGTTTCTCCTGACGATGGTTACGACGGCCACTACGACCGGTGTGACGACGCGGCATATAGCTCCCGGAAGAGGCAGCCGCGTTGTACTCGAGGGCGTCAGCGATCGTG
>NW_021765605.1:0-707 GCF_005508785.2 Acyrthosiphon pisum
TATATCGGTGATTTTACAATATCTTAATACACCGATTGTTATTTTGATTAAATCATTAAATCATCATTAATTGATTATTGATTGTTTTTTTTTAATTTATTTTGTTATATAAATTATACAATTATTATTTAACGAATTATGTTAAAGTTTTTTTGAAATTGTTTGTCATGTACATTGTACAAAACCAGACAGTAATAAATAAAGATAATAATAAAAAAGTCAGTTTTAAATTGAGTCTCCCGTTTTAAATTAAATAGTTAAGACAGTTAGGTTATCATAATGTTATTTTTATTTGTTTTAAGCATAATAACATTATTAGTGAAATACAAAGTACCTCATAAGTTGTTCCTACAGAAATCAAAAAATATTAAAAATACTTAATTAATTTTTAGATTCTGAGTGGAACGATGAATGTATTGATTTTACAATGATATGTTTTTTTTTTTAATTTTTAATTTTTTTTTGTGTCCGTCATCACCTTTTAGGACAGTAAAAGTGCTTGGATTTTCTTCAACAGTACTTTTTCTGATAGGAAAGTGAATCTAGTTGGTACTTTGGGAGGTCAAAAGTAAAATTTTCAAAGTAGTTTTCAAAAGCGTTGTGAAAAACAAATGAAAAATTAAGTAAAAACGGGAATTTATACGCAAAATCTGTTTTCGAGAAAATTGATTTTGGGTTTTTGGTACAACTCTAAAAAAAATGACCGT
>NW_021765606.1:0-787 GCF_005508785.2 Acyrthosiphon pisum
TATCTACAGTCATTTGTTTTTTAATTACAATAAAATAAGACATTTTAAAATCTTAGTTCTAAAAAGAAAAATTTTTACGAATTATTAATTCAAAATAATTTGCTAATTGTCGTGGTTTTTACATATTTTGTCAATTTTTGAACTTTAAATGCTAATAAAAAAAAACTGTTACTAAGGATTTTTAATATTTTTAAAATCTCATTGTAACAATACATCAGGAGCCTTGCATTAAATTTTCACGCATTTTTACCCAACAAATAAAATTTTATTGATATTTATAGAAAAAAAAAACTAATTAAATTGGAAACTGAAATTGTCCGTATACAGCTCAAAACAAATCAAAATATTTTGAAAATTTTATCACGTATAGAAAATGGAAATATAAACAACCAGTGAAAATTTCATGTATCTACAGTCATTCGTTTTAAAGTTACACCAAAAACCAAAATCAATTTTTTCGAAAACAGATTTTGCGTAAAAATTCCCTTTTTTCTTAATTTATCTTTTGTTTTTCACGGCGCTTTTGAAAAATATTGGAAAAATTTTACTTTTGACCCCCCAAAGTACCAACTAGATTCACTTTCCTATCAGAAAAGATACCGTTGAAGAAAATCGAAGCACTTTTTCTGTCCTAAAAGGTGATGACAGACACAAAAAAATAAAAAATAAAAATAAAAAAAAACACACATCATTGTAAAATCAATACATTCATCGTTCCACTCAGAATCTAAAAACTAATTGCTACAACTTATGACCAAATTTGGACGAATTACATATTTAATAACCA
>NW_021765606.1:20052-20543 GCF_005508785.2 Acyrthosiphon pisum
AATTCTTAGATACGAAAATTGAACATTTTATAAATTTTTAACTACAAAATAATGTTTCAAATTAAAATTTGATAAATTTTGTCAAAGTTTGATCTTTAAATGCTTATAAAAAAAAATTGTGCCTATGTGTTTTTAATATTTTTCAACTGATATTGTAACAATATATCAGGAGCTTTGTATTAAATTTACACACTTTTTGGCCCAACAGATCAAACTTTATTGATATTTATAGAAAAAAAAAACTAAAAAAATTGAAAACTGAAAATGTCCGTAAACAGCTCAAAAAGAATCAAATTATTTTCAAAATTTTATGGTGTATAGGAAATGCTAATATAAACATTCAGTAAAATTGTCATGTATCTGCAGTTATTCGTTTTTGAATTACAACAAAATAAGGAAATACGCTACATGAGAAATCGAGTGAATATCCAATGTTGTAAAAATTTGAATTTCAAACGATAATAAAAATTTAATTTAGACTTTCTTATAGA
>NW_021765607.1:0-1031 GCF_005508785.2 Acyrthosiphon pisum
GGCTTCGAAGATGTTGCCGGGAATTTCAAGTCTTTTCCTGGTGTCTATATGGTTACGACATTGGACGAGAAGGTGCTTTACTGTGAGAGGTTCTCTGCAGGTTTCACATATTGCAGGTTCTTCTCTGCACATAAGATGTCCATGTTATTGGGAGTACGACGCCATTCAGATTCCCATAAACTGGTACAATAGGTGTTGACATTTCTATGGATGTCGATGAGTGAGGAGTACGTGCGTATTTCAGTCAGAGGGTTATTTACTGCTTCACGAGCTGCTTTGTCAGCTTTCTCGTTGCCATCAATTCCGCTGTGGCCAGGTATCCATATGAACCGTATGTTCTTGTTGGCATTTTCAATGATGTTGCTTATTTTGATTGCTAGGATGCTTGAATGTGAATTATATTTCAGATTGTTTAGAGCGCTGAGCGAATCTGTACAAATGTTAATGGTGGGATCGGGTAGTTGAATGGCTAGGTGGACTCCTTCCAGGAGTGCAATGTATTCCGCCGTATATATACTGTTATGGTCTGGTAATTTGTACGATAAGGATTGCTCTCCGTTTATGATAGCGATCGCAACACCTGAGTTTGTTTTTGAGGCATCTGTATAGATTTGTGGTTCAGATGGAAAAGAGTCCATGATTTCATTGAATAAATTTTTATATATAACATTTAACGTTTCTTTTTTACTATGATCCGCTAGGCTGGTGTCCACAAGAAATGTTGGAACCCTCCAAGGAGGTACCACACTGCATTCTTGTTTGATAATTAAATTTGGATCAATATTGGTGTGTGACATTTCATATAACATCCTTTGACCCAGTGGTTTTTTTAGATTGGGATTGGAGCAAAATGTATTTGCAAAACGATTTTGTGTTAAAAATGGTAATGTTGAGTTTTCTGGGGAGGATAGGATGCGAGCAATATAATTTAGAGCTAATTTGATTCTACGAATGTGAAGGGTGGTTCTCCAGATATAGATAATATACTTGGAATGGGGCTGCTTCGAAATGCTCCAGTTGCAACTCTTAGA
>NW_021765608.1:0-779 GCF_005508785.2 Acyrthosiphon pisum
TAGCACTATAATTACTACTTACTTTTATACATTAACAATTTAAAACCACGATTAAAGATATATGATATATCATTAATCGTGATATACACATTAGTACTTGTCTACTTTAAGACACTATAAGTCTATAGAGTATAGACTATAGACTATAAACAACAAAATGACTTGTTAGTTGTTGTATACAAATACCACATGAAATTTTCAAAATAACATTTGGAATACCTAAGGAATAAGGATAAAAAAAGAAAAAAAGAAATGGAAGTAGCTTTAGGCGTATTATTTAAAAAATCAAATCGGGTTTGTTCAAATCATTTTTATAAAGAAGATTTTAATAATACATGGACGTCAGGTGAAGGAACAAACCCATATACTTACAGTAAACTATTGTCTAATTGAATTTTTTTTTTTTTGGTTTATAAGTTTATTCAATTTGTTACAAAAAAGAGAACAATAAGAACAATTAATGGTAAATATTGGTTAAAAAAAAAAAAGAAAAAAAAAGGCAGATTAAACATGGTGTAGAAGCCTCCCAGAGGAGGTGCAACGACTATCTAGTTTAAATACCTATTCAAATATCAATATAGAACATGTTTAAGCCTATAATATAATCAGTTTATTTTAAAAATAAAGGATTGATATGGTTAATATTACTTTCTACTTCTTAGGTTTGCCTAAAGCGATGGCAACTAAAAAAAGGGGCATTACCATTTCTTCATCCTTTAGAAAAAATGGAAAGTGATAAAGTAGAGGTTTGTTAATTTCAAATTTGTAATGTAATAACT
>NW_021765609.1:0-943 GCF_005508785.2 Acyrthosiphon pisum
TTAGACTGTTGAGAACAAAAATCCTTAGCTCTGTCCATATTGAAACCTAAACTTCAAAACCAGGTTGAATATAAATTAAAGCAACAACAAGATAAGTACAAAGCAAATTATGACAAGTCAGTAGTAACTAAAGAACCTGAATTCAAACCAGGATCCAATGTTTTAGTCCAAAAATATAACATGTGGTTTCCAGGTAAAATAATAACAAAAGCTACAACCCCAAGATCCTATATTGTTAGAAATAAAAAGGGAAATATAATCAGGAGACAGGGCCGGAGAGAGAGGGGGGTTTAAGGGGTCGTCACGACTCCTCACTCATTTAACCTAATATTTCAGTCGGCACATTCACATTGTCCAAAACCAAAAAAAAATGAAAAAATAATATAGGTAATTAAAAAAAAAATTATAATAAAAAATAAACCGCAGTGGAAAAATATGTTGGTTCTATTTTAAGCTTAATGGGCCAATGTAATAATTTTTTTTCCGTGTCCCCCCCAGCTAAAATTAATATCTACATTTCACATTTATTGTATTATACGGGCTAAATGAACGTAAAATATGTACCTAAATAAGTAAAGTATTATATTTTGTGAGCTATTTTTCGCCTTAGAGAGTTTGTACTTTGTTTGTATTTTTCTCTTCAAGTACTAAACGAAGTTTTACTTTAGATAAAACTCTATCAAAAATTGAAAGCTTCGTTATTTGTCCAAGACTAGATGGACTGCAAGGGTAGAATCTCTACAGGCTGTTTTTTGAAGGAATTGTTTCAATTTTACATGAAATATCAACAAAATCAAATATTGATATAAAAAACTAGAGTACAAGCATTATGACTTGAGAAAAACTGTTTATCAATTGGTTTTATCATTTGTATGTACTTCATGGACCATATAATGTACCAAATGAAAATATTAGCTGAACATCGGAGACCAAAGGGCAAAGA
>NW_021765610.1:0-1112 GCF_005508785.2 Acyrthosiphon pisum
ATCTTTTAAAAATGTTTTTAAATACGGTACAGCCGTACGATACTTTGGACATAAACCCTGCGCATATAAATAACACTCTGTTTAAAATATGTGTACATTTCAAATACGATATAATTTAAATTATAAAAAAGTGGGCAAGTGGATGTCGCTCTGCTGTACAAGCAGGGCCGTTCAGAGGGGGGGGCAACGGGACCATTTTGCCCCAGGCCCCATTGTTGGAATATTTTAGGGGGCCCCCAAAAAGTCTTGATGTATAATAATTAAAAACAAAGAACTACCACCGACCACCGTTATTGAGACAAAAATTATCTTCTTTGCGTCATCCACATAATATTATTAATACTTAAAATAAAATAAAAATATAATTTAACACTTATACAGTCATACAATGCGCGAGTATAAGAGCATGACGTCCAGTCACGTAGTCAAAACAATTTCCTCCACCGCACCGCTCGTCTATGCCGCCGTTTCTACTTAATAATATTTTAATATATTAGTATAATGTGTATAGTATAATGTGGATAGATCGCGATAACGATACTCGATTTGCTACGGTGACGGTGCACGCAGCACGCGATATTTTTAGACAAAAACTTATAACCGATGACACTACCACAGTGTCACTGTATTTTTATAAATTTATTACTAGCACAGTAAATAGCGATTACGGATTAGCAGAAACACGAATATTAGTAAGTAATAATTGATTAAAATATGTACATATTATTCTTTATTTTTATTAAAATGATTAATTTTTAATATTTCTATTAGTCTTTAAAGTAGTATATCTTCGTAATGGGGCATTAAGCTATAGTCTGTATCATTATAATATTATATACCTGTACTGGCTGTACTTACAGAATAATACTAAATTATATCTAATACGGTTATACCTATTTACATTCATAATTACATGTTAAATTTATTGAAGATAAATGTTTTTTTTTACTTGTTATCTAAATATTTTATAGCATTTTCCAGTGACGGACTGGGAGAAAAAAACAGCCCCGGGATAATCATAAATTTTAAAGGCCTCAGTATACTAACGGCTCTTTATATAATATATAGGTACCTACTTTTTTTTTGTAAACCCAATTGACCTTTTACATTTT
>NW_021765611.1:0-1047 GCF_005508785.2 Acyrthosiphon pisum
CATAGGTATAAAATACAGTAGATACTTAAGCTAAAATATGTATTATCGGAGGGCTGGCGGTATTTTCGGTATACCGTGATTCGGTATTACCGAAAATACCCTACCCCGGTAATTACCGAAAATACTAGCATTTATCATTTATTATTTTTATATAATATTCATAATGACATAATATAATATTGTAATTTTCGTTATCTGTTATCTAACATTATACTAAGATTATAAGAATGGATAGGACAATACTGGCTTCGAAAGAGGTTGCGGTATTTCCCCGGGCAGTTCAAGGGTTTGAGTAGGCCTGTAGAAATACGATGAAAATACGTATTCGGACTTGCTCCATTCCCCCCCCTTTCCTGCATTAGGTATTTTCTTAGGTTGGAAACTTGGAAACACTTATAAATTTACCGAGATCCGGTATGTATTCTGATATACTGTATTTCCGGTAATTACCGCATCTCGTTATTTTCGGTAATACCGTAAATACCAGTAGTAAAAAAATACCGGGATACCGGAATCAAAATTTTGAATACCGCCAGCCTTATGATAAACTACTGTCTCTGGTCAACAGTTAAATTATTATGCATCGAAATAAAAACCTAATCATGATAAAAATAGTATATAATATTATTATTTTAGAAAACATTTGTTTTTAA
Source organism: Acyrthosiphon pisum (assembly GCF_005508785.2). Classification (NCBI taxonomy): domain Eukaryota; kingdom Metazoa; phylum Arthropoda; class Insecta; order Hemiptera; family Aphididae; genus Acyrthosiphon; species Acyrthosiphon pisum. Next base: position 654 of record NW_021765611.1, read on the forward strand.
TGACTTCAAGTTACGTAAAATAAATATTTTTAAAAACGTTAATAGTTTTTGAAATAATGAGTGTTCTTTGAAAAATAATCACCTTGCATCCAAAATAAAAATATGCACCATTTTTTAAACATAGTTTTAAATATATTTTTTTTAAATATTTAAATTTATAACTGCAAAACAAAGATTTATTATAAATGGATTTAAATATTTGATAAATGTTACTTATAGCACATGGTAATATTCCAAATGACTTCTAGCTTGCCACTCAGAAAGTCAGAAATTAGATACAAGGACAGCGAGAAAGCTCGAAAAGAAAAAAGTGATTATAAGGTAGGTTCTAGGTACCTACCTCTATCTAAAATCATTTCAATTAATTTATTATTTTTAAATTAAGTAAATTAAA
>NW_021765612.1:0-1949 GCF_005508785.2 Acyrthosiphon pisum
TTTTTTTCTAAAATATCAATAACATTTTATTTGTTGGATAAAAAAGCTTGAAAATTTAATAGAAGGCTCCTAGTATATTGTTTCAAAGGCAGATGAAAAATATTAAAAATCGTTAGTCACAGTTTTTTTTTATAAGCATTTAAAGTTCAAAAAATGACAAAATATGGAAAAATCACGAAAATTTGCAAATTATTTCGAGTTAGAAATTCATAAAAATTTTCCTTTTTAAATCTAAGATATGAAAATGTAATACAAGATTCCTTATAAGATTATCTACCTTTATCAAACAAAAAATATCTATAAGAAAGTCAAATTAAATTTTTATGATCGTTTGAAATTCAAATTTTTACAACATTGGATATTCACTCGATTTCTCATGTAGCGATTTCCTTATTTTGTTGTAATTCAAAAACGAATAACTGCAGATACATGAAAATTTTACTGAATGTTTATATTAGCATTTCCTATACACCATAAAATTTTGAAAATAATTTGATTCTTTTTGTGCTGTGTACAGACATGGTCAGTTTTCAATTTTTTTAGTTTTTTTTCTATAAATATCAATAAAGTTTTATCTGTTGGGCCAAAAAGTGTATAAATTTAATACAAAGCTCCTGATATATTGTTACAATATCAGTTGGAAAATATTAAAAAAACATAGGCACAATTTTTTTTTTATAAGCATTTAAATATCAAATTTTGACAAAATTTATCAAATTTTAATTTGAAAAATTATTTTGTAGTTAAAAATTTATAAAATGTTCAATTTTTGTATCTAAGAATTGAAAATTTAAAACAAGATTCCACGTAAGTAATTAATTCTGTTACCAAAAAATCAAAAAAATACATTTACACAGTTTATTTTTATAGTCATTTTAAGTACAAATTTGGACGAAATTACATATTAAAAACCTAGGATAACTATTTTAGTTATTTTGTTGTGATTGTATAATATTATTCGTGGGTACTTGAAACTTCTAAAGTATACTATTATATATCTATGATTTTACCACGGTTTTTTGTTGATGTATAACGCGTTATAACTTATAAGTACCTAATAGATATTATGATATGATTAATTTGGAATTTATTATAGGTACCTATTATAGGTCAATTTTTTTTTAATACCATAGATAAGTATATATTATATGTCTAATACATAGACTGATATACCGTCTCCGCTCAGAATCGTTTTTCTTATACAGTGATATTATATCATTGAATTCAAATTTAATACTGATCATTATACAGTGACCCACTTCTAACCTACTGTACAGCAGAGCGACATCCACTTACCCACCTTTTTTATTTTTGTCACCACCAATTATAGGTTTCATCTTAACGCAAATCATAGGCGTGTGCAGGGGGGATGCCGGGTATGCCATGGCATCCCCTGCAAGGTTATTATAACCAGTTTTTAGTTGTAAATGTTTTGATTATAAATTAGAATCATGAACCTACCGTATCTTAGTTCAATAATTTAAATATTTTGAATATTTTTTTATATTATTTTCTTATAATAAAATATTTGGAGTCAAATATTAATTTGATTTCATAATTATATTTTCATAATCATCACAGGTACCTAAAAATAATAAAACAGATTGCTAACTCATGATAATATAATTGAAATCAAAATCCACCATTTTCATGAGAATTACGGGTTTTGCCACCAGAACATTCAATCCCCTGCGGTTATTGCTTATTTTCATACTACCTACAAACTTCGAAAAAAAGAATTTCGATTGATTAGATTATCAATTTTTTTCATTATTATATTATTATAATATGATCAAATGTCTGTAGGTTTTTATACTGTTACTTTATTGAAATGAAAATCACAGTACATAATATTAAATTATTGATGACAAAATTATTTTTTGTATTTTTATTAATTACGTTTTTAATGTTAAGCATGCGGTGCATACTGAACATTCCCTAAAGAATTC
>NW_021765613.1:0-837 GCF_005508785.2 Acyrthosiphon pisum
TGGATGCGAGTTGAGAAATAAGTAGACTGGGATGACGATATAATCGGTTATTGAAACATTTGTAATGTAATTTGGCAAATTCCGTAACTGTAGACATTTTTAGATCAGAGTGGAGGGATTTATTTGAGTCATAAATGGCACCATGTCCGGGAGTAGGCCCGAAGGCCTAGTTCGGACGCCTATTTGGCAGAATTTCTTATTGGGTACCTGTACTTCCTAATGCTTCTGCCATGCCCAGTTGGGGGATGGCGGTCTCGCCGTCTAAGCAGTTGCCTGCCAAGAGAGCGATACCGCCCGTGTCCGGAATTCGAACCGGCAATGGTGTGCGTTAGAACCAACGCCGTAGTCTGCGCGGTCACTCGGCCCCCCTTACAATTTACAAATGTAAAACATAGCATAAACATTTTTTCGCGAGGGAAAGTTTTTCACCACATAAAAGTCATAACTTTGGCTATAAAAAATCGTTTTATTTTTTTTAGTATCGGAACTAAAAAAAAATTTTATTCAAGTTTAAAAACCACAAAAATAATTGATTTTGAAACAATAGAAACGATATTTCACAGATAATGTTCTGTGATTACTATATGGTACCTATATCAATTTGGAGTCTTAACTATCACTACAGTCTGAGTGGTTCTATCCCACGCAAAACAGTTTTTGGTATGTTGTATGTCGTCCGTGTGTAAGATGTGTGTGTATTACATGCTGGCGCAACGTCTTCTTAATGATTTAATTTTGTCATATTTATCTTCATTTGTAAAAATGTTTAATTTAATTTACTAATTTACTGCGAGTGTTATTGTAGTTACTGTAATTATTTGTAAAATGTTCAAAAGG
>NW_021765614.1:0-783 GCF_005508785.2 Acyrthosiphon pisum
TGCACCGTTAAAGCCAACGCGACCAATAATAGTTTTTGAATTTTGATAGCACTCGCTTACTGCTCCGCCGCCACCGATCAGTCCTCTCACACACACACACACACACACACACACACACACACACACACATAGGCGTGCGCACGGGTCGAGCCGGAGCTCGACCAGAATCTTTTTAGGGACATAGTAAAATGTTGGTCTATACTTATTATAAATTATAATAATATGTTTGAAACTTATATTTGTAGTGAAAGTGAAATAAAATAACAACTATTTGTGTGTACCTCTACATTAATTTTATTCATCTAACAAAAACATTGTGTACAAAATATGTACTATGAAGTTTATAAATAGTATACATATACATTGTGTATATTTAATATTAAGATAAGCCGAGATGCATTGCTCACCGCCGTGAAGTTGGCCCTTACACTTTTTCAAAAAAAGTTTTGCATAATGCCATTATTTTGCAAGTAATTAGCAAAAATTTGCAAATCCACTCTCGAAATTTGCAAGTCAAAAGTAAAGGAGTTATAAGGTATGGAACCAAGGAAGGGCCAACTTCACGTAGCCCTAACTTGTTGCCAGAAATTTTCAAAACTGGTGTCAAAACACACGTTATAATTAGCAAGAATTTGCAAGTCCACCCCCGAAATTTGCAAGTCAAAATTCCAACCCCTACGAATTTTCAAAGTATTTTTCTCAGCTCTGACTTGTTGTCAGAAACTTTCAAAACTGGTGTCAAAAAGTTCATACCTAAGTTAACCATAAGTGTGTAATAACTTT
>NW_021765615.1:0-755 GCF_005508785.2 Acyrthosiphon pisum
TAGACCGTTCGTTACTTGCCTAGGGGAATTATCCATGTGCTCTTAGATTTTTGGTACTAGTTGTCCCTTATTGTCTTATAAGTTATAACTCAATAATAATATAGTATTTGTTATTATCATTAATTATTATATCATAGTTATTTATTGGGCACCACATTAAATTTGACATTTGACAACAACATTAGATTATTTGACGGACGACCGCGACGGCCCGTATATGTCTATTCATATTTTATTGAACAGTATAAAATTCTAAATAGTATAATGAATAATCCAACAATAAATACTAAGAAAATCATATAATTACTGAGAGCTAATTATTTATACACATACAATACCAGGAAAAACTTAAAATAGCACGGGCTTTAAATTGGGCTTTTGATTTGCATGCATCTTTAGAGTTTAGATGAAGAACTTTTGGAGGCTATAATGATTATAAGATGTAATGAACTATTTAAAAAATCATGTTAAAAATATATATAATTTAATAAAGAAGGTGATTGAATAAAAATTAAAAAAATTGAATATTAATTCATAATTGAGGCTTTGGTGTTAAACAATAATTATACTTAATGATTATTATAACTGGAGCATAATTTTTTTCTGTTGTATGTTTTTAATTTTTATCATTTTCTATGATCATAAATTTGTGCTTAATTACACAAAAAAAAAATGTCAAATGTGAAAATACTTAATAGTGAATGTATTGTCCTTTTTTATTATAGGTAAATATTTACTTTGTTTATAAGACAATT
>NW_021765616.1:0-503 GCF_005508785.2 Acyrthosiphon pisum
TCACTGAATGTTTATATTAGCATTTTATATATACGATAAAATTTTGAAAATAATTTGACTCTTTTTGAGCTGTTTACGGACATTGTAAGTTTTCAATTTTTTTAGTTTTTTTTTCTATAAATATCAATAAAGTTTTATCTATTGAGCCAAAAAGTGTAAAATATTAATACAGAGCTCCTGATACATTGTTACAATAACAGTTGAAAAATATTAAAAATACATAGGCACAATTTTTTTTATAAGCATTTGAAGTTAAAATGTTGACAAAATTTATCAAATTTAAAATTGAATAATTATTTTGTAGTTAAAAATGTATAAAATGTTCAACTTTTATATCTAATAGGATTGGAAATTTAAAACAAGATTCCACGTAAATATTTAATTCTTTTGCCAAAAATTCTAAGAAATACATAAGCACAGTTTATTTTTTTAGTAATTTTAAGTTCAAATTTGGACGAAATTACATATTAAAAAAGGTGGGTAAGTGGATTTTCGCTCTGCTG
>NW_021765618.1:0-959 GCF_005508785.2 Acyrthosiphon pisum
CATTACACGGAACTGGGCATTAGTCATATACTGATACATATAAATAAGAAAAGTAATAATTTAAAAATAAAATAATAAATAATAATGAATGATTTTAAAATAATGTAAAAATATATTGGAAAAATTTATTTTCTCTCGTCCTGAGATAATTGACATATAAAGTTCTTTGAACAATTTGGAATTGGAATATTCAAATTGTACCAATTAGTAATTTAGTTATTTGTTGTATTAATCATAGGTTAAATATAAAATATTATTTAATTATAATTAATACAATTATTTTAATTATAATTAATACAATTATTAGATAGAAAATACATTTATTAAGGTTTTACTAATGTTTATCATAAACTACTTTCAATGTCCAAAAATTAATGAATCGAATTTCCATAACTCATGTCTAACTAAATTTCTGAAGTCTGAACTAGGTACCTATATGTTGCCACTTTCCACTTCATCTACATATCCTGGTCTTCAAAGATCTGCACTATTAAAATTGGCTACATACTTCTTCACAGTTGGACAATGGTATTATAGTACCTATTGCCTACAAAATAAAAAAAAAAAAACATAATATAGATAATACTATTAAGATTTAAAAACAATTTACAAGAACAATACATTACTTTAAAACCAAGAGAAGCACGATTAATTTTTAATACTCCGATTACAAAAGAAAAATATCTTTAAAGTGCCCTTCCTCCTTTTTCATACGGACTGAGGACCGTCAATGGTGGAGTTAACACTAAGATTTATAAATGTGGGCATGTTAATGAATAAAATTAACTAAAGATAAGCTAAGTTAAGTGAACACAAGATTGTTCTAAGTCAAAAGTTGATAGTTAATAAATAATAAATTTAACTAGTTACATTCTGAATTTATGTTAATTTTAAAACATTAACTTTTTTTTTTAATTTAAACACTTTAATTACCTACCCAGTTAATCCCCACTTTTAGA
>NW_021765619.1:0-721 GCF_005508785.2 Acyrthosiphon pisum
GCGTGTATGTGAGTGTCGTTCTAAAATATAAGTAGACATTTTAAACGTTGTTAATTATTCAAATTTCAAAGGCTTATACATGTTACATATATTATCTATTTAGAACTTAGAAAATATAAAACTAGGTACTAAGAGTATTTTAAACATTTGAATGTGTGCTACTATAATAGCTATTGCCTATTAGCTATGCTATGTTAAATTAGGTAAACCAAATTATTTATCTGAATAATCACTGTAATTTTTGAAAAAACCCTAACCCATGTACTAAAATATCTGCTGCATTCAACAGTTCAACACCACCGGGAAAAAACTTCTAGCTCCGTGCCTAGGTATCTTCTGGATATATTTCTGTAAGATACCATGTATTAATAAACTTCTTATTGAACAGTCCTAACGCAATAATATCGCCAATAATTTTCGTAAACCGATAATTAAAAACATTTTCGGTATTTTTCGTTATGACAGTAACAATATAACTATATAGGTAACCGTTATAAACAATTAGTAATGTATATTTTTTTTATTTTATTAATTAACATGTTGCATAGCAATTAGTAAAAATTACTAAGCATCGGAATTAAGACACATGAATTCCACTGGTACAATTTTTTTAAATTCCACCTGTATTACAGGGTACACCATAAAAAAACGGAATAGCTAAGAATAACTCAAAAAATGTTTCGAATTATATTTTTATTATAATCAAGAAACTGTAGCGAAT
>NW_021765620.1:0-925 GCF_005508785.2 Acyrthosiphon pisum
AAAAGGTGGGTAAGTGGATGTCGCTCTGCTGTACAGTAGGTTACAAGTGGGTCATTGTATAATGGATTTTATTAGACTTGAATTCAATGATATAATATCACTGTATAAGAAAAACGATTCTGAGCGGAGACGGTTTGTCAGTCTAGGTATTAGACATACCTATTATAGGTATACTTATCTATAGTATTAAAAAAAAAATTGACCTATAATAGGTATCAATAATAAATTCCAAATTATAATATCACAATATCCATTAGGTAACGCGTTATACATCAACAACAACCCGTGGTACTATCATAGATATATAATAGTATACTTTAGAAGTTTCAAGTACCCACAAGTAATATTATACAATCACAACAAAATAACTAAAATAGTTATTCCAGGTTTTTTAATATGTAATTTCGTCCAAATTTGAACTTAAAATGGCTATAAAAATAAACTGTGCTTATGTATTTCTTAGAATTTTTGGTAACAGAATTAAATATTTACGTGAAATCTTGTTTTAAATTTTCAATCCTTAGATATAAAATTTGAACATTTTATAAATTTTTAACTACAAAATAATTATTCAATTTTAAATTTGATAAATTTTTTCAAAATTTCAACTTCAAATGCTTATAAAAAAAATATGTGCCTATGTATTTTTAATATTTTACAATTGCTATTGTAACAATATATCAGGAGCCTTGCATTAAATTTTCACGCATTTTTATCAAACAAATAACATTTTATTGATATTTATAGAAAAAAAAATTGAAAAAATTGAAAAATGACAATGTCCGTAAGCAGCTCAAAAAGAGTCAAGTTATTTTCAAATTTTTATCGTGTATAGAAAATTCTAATATAAACATTCAGTGAAATTTTCATGTATCTACAGTCATTCGTTTTTTAATTACAATAAAATAAGAAAATCGTTACGTAA
>NW_021765621.1:0-590 GCF_005508785.2 Acyrthosiphon pisum
CCGAACCGCGTTCGTAATTCGCCGAGACGCCAAAACGTCTTATCAGTCATTGATTTGACTCCGGTCCTCAACTCAGTAGGTAGGCAGGTCGGTTAGGCGTAGGTACAGTTGATGCGGGGGTCGTGGTCTCGAACCCGTCCGCCGAAGATTTCGTCAATTTGCGGCGGCCACGTTATTTATTAATTCAATTTTTTTTTTCGTTATTTTCATATTTAACGAAAATTGTTTGATTTTTTTTTTAAAAATTCGACTTTCACCGCCTCTACGGTCTTCGTACTACCCCGTTGAAGACTTATTCGCGTATCCGCCAAATTTATGAGCCGCCCGCGGCAGTACTTCGCTCGCGTCGAGTGCCGTGGCGGAGATTGGGTAGCTGACAGTGTTGTTATTACTTTATACAGGCATGAATATATGCGTCGAAAAGTTCTATTTTTTTTTTTATATATTTACATGTTTTTTTTTTTTTAATTCGATAAGCTGCGTTATTATATTATATTTTACTGCCTTTTGCCTTTTTGCTTATTCGGTTATTTGATTTGTCATAAAATGTACTAGGTACCTGGGCTTATTATAATAAATAAATGTATAAA
>NW_021765622.1:0-991 GCF_005508785.2 Acyrthosiphon pisum
TAAATGTCATAAATTATAGATACAAATCAAGTCTTCTTTACTTTATCTGCATCCATTTTCTTAGTAAATTCTGATCTCCATAACACCAAAGCTTGTTCAAGCGGTAATCCGGCTCCTTTTAAAAATAAACCATACTGTTGACGAGCTTGATGTTTCAAATGATGTTCACTCCTCAAAACTACATGCAACCGTTTCATACATAGAGGAAAAGACTTTGAAGACTAATTTTTAACATAAAAAAAAAATAAAGGTTAATTTTTTTTAATTAATAGATATTAAACATCTTATGTTAAAGTGTTTCACTACTATGATGATATTTTATTATTATAACATACATAATATATTATTTATGTATATATATATATCTCCCAGATACATATGTTATCTTACATTTGTTCTATATTACAACATAGTGATAAAATTATTTGATTATTTACCAACTTCAGGCACTCATGAAAATTGTTTGTAAATTGAGGTTTGATTTTTAATAACTTATGACCAGGGCTCGTAAGTTCATGCATCTGCATGTTTTTTTTGCTACACAGGAAAACATGCTAGCTGAGATACAAATCCGTTTCATAACAATAGTAATAATAATATGAAGTTTGATGGTGCATGTTTTTGCATGTTTTGGGTGTAAAGGCATATTTGGCATATAGTCGATTTTTTACAGTCGTTAGTGCATATTATTTCATAAAAATATTTTTTAGACAAATATTTGAAATGTTTTTTGTTTCTTATTTACATTCCTGTTTACAAAATTATAGTGTTTTGATTTATTTTTATTCAGTGAGCGTGTGACTACCTAATGTCCTAGTACCTACATACTTATTTAGATTTTACGCGTATTACGAAATATCGCGGAAACAGTGTAATCGCTACCACTACCATCCTCCACCGTAAAAGTGGCAGCTTCTCACCAACCAGCATTTATAATTTTGTACATTGCTACACTCTACAGTATAGTTTTCTTACACTCGCCGATGAGTTT
>NW_021765623.1:0-1114 GCF_005508785.2 Acyrthosiphon pisum
ACTTAACTCATCGTGTTTAAAAACATTCAAAATTACAAATTATTAAAAGTTTGTAGTTAAAGTAGTTAAACATTTATAAAATTTAAAATTTGTATTACTTCCCCAATAAACAAGGTTCCCCATAAATAGTTCATACTGTAACCAACAAATCTAAAAACATGGTGCTTTATATTGATATTTTAAGTTCAAATTCGGGCGAAAGATATTTAAAAAAAAATAACAGTTTTAATGATTTTGTTGAAAGTTAAAAATAATTTAATTTTATAAAAAAAATGCATTTTTTATTAATTCAACCAAATTTAAATTGAACTTGACTGAAGTTATTGTAAAAATCAGTAATTACCCTCCCCACCCATAACAACATCATAACTTGGCCACTGCGCCTCGTTGCAATACCTAGTACATCGTAGGTTATAAGCATACAAAGATGCAACACGTTTTTTAAATTCCACCAATTAATGATATTTTCAGAATCCAGTGACCATGCCAGCAAGCCAATTATAAACATATTACCTATATTAAAACTAAATATCGAATACTTGAGTAAAATTAATAGCTTTTATAACTTTTTCAGTCCAAAAGAATTTTGGCGAGTTTGGAAAAACTGAGACTTCGTAACAGAGTTAACATGAATATAGAAATTAAAAAAGCGGTTAGTTCTATGGTATCTACATGTAAAGGGTGTTTCATTAAGAACGCCGGATTTAATCTTGTTGTAACTTTATTAAAAAAAATTATTTTGAACAAAAAAATTATATCAACATGTAGTATATATTCTCCGATTTAAGTGTGGAATATCATATCTGGAATATGTCCACCTCGGCTTCGCTGGCAAGCTTTTTTTCGGATCACGAAATGTGATATCACCTGCTGACACATCTCCGGGTCTAGTTCACCAATGACACAACGAATTTCTTCTTCAAGTTCTTCAATTGTTCGTGGTTTGTTTTCGTAGGCATGAGCTTTGACGTAACCCCAGAGGAAAAAATCCATTGGAGTTAGATCACACGATCTGAGAGGCCAGAAAGAAGTCGGCCCTCAAATTTTGTATGCAATAACATAATTGTCGCACAAGCAGTATGGGAAGTGGCGCCTGAAGTCCTGCTGAAACCAT
>NW_021765624.1:0-771 GCF_005508785.2 Acyrthosiphon pisum
GGAAAGCCAATTGAGATGTTGTTGGTTCCATTTTACTCAGGTAGTTTTTTAATAACTTATGTGCACTTAGTGATCATAATATAAAAAAAAAAATAATATTTTTTCTAGTCAATTGTACGGTATTGTCACCGAAGGATGAACAGTGTTTGTAATTTAATCCGTACGAACCCAGTAGCTGCTCGAGTTCTCAGAATGGTAAATTTAAGTTTAATATTTGTATTCAATTGTATTTATCTTTAATACACCATTGTGTTTTTAGGTTTTGGCATTACCTCACCTGCCCGCAACCAGGAATGACCCGCGCTGTCCATTTTCCATGGAGGATGGTTTCGATGCTATCATGGACTACACAAGACAATTTCCTCCAATTGAGGTATGAGAAACTTTCTAATTGGGTATGTGCAATATTTTTGGTTGTTACAGGTCGGTCCAGGTTTAATCAGTTGTTTTGGAGAAGAATATAGAACCAACAACTACTTGGAGTCTTTCCACGCTACACTTCTAACCCAAATGCAAAGACATCCCAATATATGGAATTTTATTCGTGAGTTTTTGCAGTACAAGGTGTATCGTGTTTTATATGTTGCATCCTTGTGTTAAATGTTTGTTGTTATCAGTATCATCATTATTATAATATGTATTATTTTATGTTTCATGTTTAACCTCATAAGAAGTAGTGCTCACAGGATGTGTTGGTACATGTTGCGTCCTTGTCCTATATGTTTGTGTTTTTGTGTATCTCATTTATGTCATGTGTAAACTAACTAACAC
>NW_021765625.1:0-803 GCF_005508785.2 Acyrthosiphon pisum
CAAATTTTTTTTTATTTATCAAACAAAAACGATATGAATTATATGTAATATATTGAACATAATTTCAAAAACGGAAACAATTTTGGAAATAGTTGCCGTTATTATACAATTTTATATGTTCGAAAAAAAGGTAGAACAAAAAAGAAAAAGCCGAAATTTATAAAGTGAATATTATTTGAAATAAGTAAAGAAAATTTAATGTGGAAAAAAAATACGATAGACAGGAGACACAATAAACTAGGAGGGGAGGATACGAGATGGCGATTTGGTGCGGATATGCATAATGTGGCCACTGATCACCTCTGCACGTTCCCACGACCGCCGACCGGTCCCCCAGGTTGACGAGTGTCACTGGCGCGTTTGTTCGGACGCGTGACGACCTTGCCCAGCTGGGTTCAAATTTTATGAACACCGCAAAAATTATTGTTTTTTGCCAAATGTATACATTTTGTATATAATAATTAACACGTTTAATTATACTAAAATACTACAATAATTTATAAAAAAAATAAATATTTTTATAATATCCCTTAAAATAAATGTATAGTAAATATGTATTGTGTTGAAAAATGTATGTAATAATCCAAATGTATTCTTACTAGCCATCGCCAAAAAAAAATGTACTTTCATCATCAAAAGTTTCTTGTCAATCTGGAATGGACACATGATTTTTTGATTTCGATAGTTATTTTTCTATTAATTATATTATTATTACACTTAAATAGTACGTTATTTAACTTTAAATATATTATAGTAAAACTTAAAAACTATATAAACGTGTCTATGTAAAAGACAATTAAAAA
>NW_021765626.1:0-807 GCF_005508785.2 Acyrthosiphon pisum
TATTTTTAACAATATAATAATACCACAAGTCAAGAATTTACTTACGGATCTTTGACATAGTATTTTAAATTTTTATCGTTAATCTAAGACCGAAATATCCTCGTATGTTTCCCTAACAAAATATTGAGTTTTCGCAATTTTTTTTTGCCCGATATTTAGTACGGAATTCGTACAAATTTTTTTTCGAAGTTATACAATATTTTGTGTGGGGGCTATAGAAACATTTCTCCACCTCCCCCGCTTATTTCCAAAACTACTTATTTATAATATGAAACTTCTATGCAGATATTTAGTTCGGAATTTCTACGACCTTACTCGAAATTTTTCAAAAATCCCTTACAACCGAATAAAGCATTTTCCTCATATGCCGTTTCCCCAGCCCCACACCAAACTAGAATTACGGTTTCGCACCAAACATTTTATTTATAGTTAAAGGTGTTAGATTGAATAAGTATCTAAAGCAAGCGAAGCGACCAAATTTTTTTTCAGTTTGGGGGCCCCTTCAAATATTTCCCTGTGACATAAATACTACCTATCCACCTCTGATTCTGCCGGTGGAAAATGAATTAATGTTGTAATTGATTTTAATAGGGAAGACTTAATGGTCTAGCTATGCTCTCGATCAACAAAAACGATTCAATTACTCCTGATGAAGTGCTGGTTGAACTATCCAATAAAAAAATGATACTAGAATTTTTATTATAAATAATTAATAATATAATATATATAATATTCTGTACATACTATGTGCATATTAAATAGTATTTAACTGCCATGAGTTATGTAAATCTTTGTATTTGATTTGGT
>NW_021765627.1:0-1304 GCF_005508785.2 Acyrthosiphon pisum
GGTCTGCGATCCGACGTAGTCGGATTGCCTACCTGACTAGCTACTTGCATACGAGCGACTTACACTCCCACTGCATCCGATCCGCCGCAGACGAATTGTCCGTTTGGGAATCGACTTTCACCCGAGAAGACTGATAGCTAGACACTCAAACTCAGAATCCGAATTTCCGATTTAAACACATACGAGAACCGGACATACACGCCCGGGGGGTCTGCGATCCGACGTAGTCGGATTGCCTACCTGACTAGCTACTTGCATACGAGCGACCTACACTCCCAATGCTTCCGTTCGGGAATCGATTTTCACCCGAGATGACTGATAGCTAGACACTCAAACTCTGAATCCGAATTTCCTATTTAAACACATACGAGAACCGGACATACACGCCCGGGGGGTCTGCGATCCGACGTAGTCGGATTGCTTACCTGCCTAGCTACTTGCATACGAGCGACTCAGACCCCCACTGCATCCGATCCGCCGCAGGCGGATTGTCTGTTCGGGAATCGACTTTCTCCCGAGATGACTGATAGCTAGACACTCAAACTCAGAATCTGAATTTCCGATTTCAACACACACACTCCAGAACCGGACATACACGCTCGGGGCGTCGTCTGCGATCCTCGGATTGCCTACCTGGCTGGCTGTGTCGTACGATCGACTTGAATCGCCCGACTTACGACTAGACACTCTTCCGAGTTCAAAAATTACCGCTTGACCAGGGCTGCCAACACGACAAAACACAATACCCGACGACCCCGCGTTCCCGCCGCAGGCCGGATCGAAAAACCCAGCCCGAGACGAAACGACAAAGATGCACCACCGCCCACACAGTCTTTCCGCCGCAGGCGGGATGACAAACGCCGGAATCTAGTCGTTAAATATTAGGTATATAACATTATATGTAGTAGGTACTTGATATATTACAAATGTTAGGTGAGTCATTTATATCAATTTAGTATAGCATAAAAGTACTGCTGCATATTCTACATAATACAATATTAATAAACAAAATAGCACTTTATGTATTTAATTAAAGTCTGAAAACTAAATTGTATAAGGATATGACTATATACAATTTGATATAACTTATACAAGTAGGTTTGGGTATTATATGAAATTAACTATTTATTATTTTACATGGGTTGGATTATATGGAATGGTTCTTTTATACTTGAATAGACAATAGTAATATAACTAACCTACTGAATATAGTAGTACCTAAATACCTACTATATTACAGTTGGGTTGAGGGATTCAAATTTGGTAAATAAAAATGTTATGGAGAATGTTATATTACTGTTTTT
>NW_021765629.1:0-803 GCF_005508785.2 Acyrthosiphon pisum
GTTGTCAATAACCGAAAACTTGCATTCTATTACATAATACATAGTGCCTAGATACGTAGTGTATCAAGCATTAATAGAATCCATAATAAATTATGGTAATTATGGTATATGGGGAGTTACGTATGAAACAAGTAGAGATCCAAATAAATACAAAATAAAATACTGAAAATTATCCTAAAAAAAAGACTCAAGATAGCAAACAAAATACGATGTCATGAATGTACTATCAATAAATTAATTATTTTATAAAGCGTCGGTACTTTACATAATTAAACATAACTTTACTTTGAAAACTGAACACGAACATGCCTATGTCAAAGTACCAACTATGCACAAAAAATTTAAAAAATCCACATACTTATATTGATAATATTCACATTATAGTATGTCCCAGAAGTCCCATATCACCTTTAGTATCTCCATGGAAAATCATTGTATTTAAATGCATTTTTTTTACAGTTATAAGTATGGAAATTCTGATTGAATAGCATAATATTCGATTTTTCTTTTCAATAGTTCAAAAATTATCAAAAACTTTTTTTAGGCAAATAAGTTTTTTAAATTTTCGAGATTTCCATTTTGTTGATCGTATTTTTGAAAACAGTTCAAAAAAATATTAAAATGTATTGAAAATTGCCCAAGTTAGAGCTAATTATTATTTTGAATTTCTAAGGATAATAGTTATGTTACCTATGCATACGGCATTAGCAAATACGATTCAAATGTTAATTATTACAGTGACACTGTTTTTTCGGCTAAATTTAAAAATAATAATTAGCTCTAACTTGGGCGATTTTCAATAA
>NW_021765630.1:0-777 GCF_005508785.2 Acyrthosiphon pisum
AAGTCTATTCCCGAACGGACAATTCGTCTGCGGCGGATCGTTTGCAGTAGGAGTGTAAGTCGCTCGTATGTAAGTAGCTAGTCAGGTAGGCAATCCGACTACGTCGGTTTGCAGACCATGCACCGGGCGTGTATGTCCGGTTCTTGAGTGTGTATGTTGAAATCGGAAATTCGGATTCTGAGTTTGAGTGTCTAGCTATCAGTCATTTCGGGTGAAAGTCGATTCCCGAACGGACAATACGCCTACAGCGAAAAGTGCTCGAAATGTAATAAAACTTATTTAAGTATACAACTTTATGTTCGTTAAGTATAAATATTTTTAAGTAAACATACTTTACCCATAATAGTTTTTAACGAATAAATTAAGTGGTAACTATTCCAAAATATAAAAATGAATAATAACTGGAACTGTTGTTAAAGCACAGGGCTTTGAGTTACTTAAGTACTAATGTAATAAAGTAATAACTAAATAAAAAAGTACAGTTGTATATTAAATGTCAATTGTTTAATAAACTATATTGTAAGCATATTTGTCAAAAAGATATTAGTTAAAACAATAGGAGCGCAGTTTAAAATATGTTTAGTCATAGCAAAAGAATGGTTCTGAAGCAGTGATAAACAGGTATACAAAATTAAACAGTTAAGTCAAATGACAAAAGGGAAAACTAATAAGTGAAATAAAAGTGTTGTGTACAGAGACATGTACACATATATCAAACATTTGTTTGTAAGTGAAAGTAAAACAAAATATTAGTTTAACGCAATCATTAAAAATCAT
>NW_021765631.1:0-5962 GCF_005508785.2 Acyrthosiphon pisum
TTCAACTATTTATTTATTAATATTTGGTGCCATGGTAACTATAAAGCAAATATATGCAAAAAAAAGATACATTTTTCGATTTATCCAAAAAACTGTGGTTATTATCCTTGTACATATTTCACTGTAAGCGTTACATTCATAGGCGCAATTTTAACTTTTGGCTTGGGGGGACTGAATATATTAAAGGCAAGCAGACTATTGCCACCCCCAAGCCCCCCCCCCCAATTTGCGCCTATGGTTACGTTAAGAATTGCATTTAGAATATACAAGTTTTAACATTTAAAAATGTATAAATTGTATAATATACACTATAGTACTATACAGATATATCGTATTTAGTATATTGGGTAATCGGAAAAAAAATCCCTAAAGCTATACCTAACTGTACTGTTGAATAAAATCCAAAATCCACAAAGCAAATACTTATATATAATTGTATTTCCGGAGATTCTTTTCCTGTGGATTTTTTTCCTAGATTCGGTATATCGATAGATTAATATAAATTACTAAAATGTTCAAATTACCATATCCCTTATCTTTAAAATTCCCTAGCAATGGACCTATTATTAATCTATCATTTGTACACAAAGTTATATAACTCAAAAACTACTCGTTCAAATTTTGGTAGGTACATGAACATTTAAAAAAAAATGTACAGTACAAAATTGGGGTCAAAAAACCGAAGTTAATGCCACAAACCATTCCTTAATTTGTACTAAAAAATCTCGAGAATTTTTAAATATTATGATCTTTTTACATACGCGCAAGTTAAGGGGAAGGGGCTTGGGGCTAAGCCTCTCTAAACTTAGCTGTAGCCCCCCCAAAACCTAGGACATATAATTTTAAAATGCTATATTGCAATGGTTTGCTTGCCTTTAATATATTCAACTAAAGTCAAAAGTTGAAATTAGACTTATGGGTCTTTAGTTATTTAAAAATTCAAAAAATCAGATTTTGAATAACTGCATTATTGAAGAAGAAAAGAGGATGAGCAATGAGCATGCTTAGTGCATTACCCTGTATATGTTAAAAAATACATTTTTATAAGATCAATACTCTTATCATTCCACTCAGAATCTTAAATAGTGGTTGTAACTTTAAAAGATTGTTGGTATGCTCCGCAATTAAAAATTTGAAGTTTTCAAAAATGTTCCTTTATAACTTTCTACAGCAGTGGTTCCCAACCTTTTTACCGCCACGGACCACCTCGACAATATTTTTTAGGTCACAGACCACATCAATTTTACAAAAACTAGGAAGACCTTTTTTTTTTCTATTATTATGTAATATAAATGTATAAATAAACGCCGTCAGAATCGCCAATGAGTTACTACCTTCTTCGTTGGGAGTCGAGAAAAAACAGTTACAAATTTTGCATCACGCCCCAAAGGAAAAATGAAATATTTTTAAATTTTGTAGGTATGGCTCGCGGACCACCTCACGATGTCTCGCGGACCACCGGTGGTCCACGGACCATAGGTTGGGAACCAGTGTTCTACAGTAAGAAAATCATGAATTAAATCCAATGGCATACATACGAAATATTTTCTGTTACCTTGAACACGCTATACAATTTACATACAGATTATTTGTTAAGAAAATTATTTAACTCCTAACATTTTGATTTAATTCATAGTTCATAAAATCCAGACAATAAGTGAAACAATACAACTATTTTGCGATCATACCAATAACATTATTTTTTATTTTTTGGCTATTTTAATGAAAATGTAATAAAAAAAATATTACACGCATATACCAGTTTTTTTTTTTTATTTAGAAATGTTTTATGTAACAGCAACAATAATATTAGATATTTTCATCATTGGGTTATTGCCAATTACAACTTCAATTACACTTTTGTAATACATTAAGGTCTGTTGAACATTTTATATCAATTTAGTTGCAAAATAATAATGCATTTGAAAAGTAGAAATAATATACTATAAATTTACCTTATTTAATATACATATTATTTTATCAGCCTTAATGATGGGGGGGGGGGGGGGCGGGCATTGGGAACTTTTATCTTTAATCTTGGTAATATGTTGGGTCATGTCCCCACATATTAATTAGTTATTATTATAATTAATGATAAATAATATACATGAAGGGTGGGCTCCAAATAGCTTAACAAGGCTCTGCTGGTATTGTATTAATTAATCATGAAACGTAAATTATCTCTTTCATAATAAAATAGAATCATTGATTCATTTACTGAAACTATAAAATTAACTTAAGTACATAATATTATCTAATATCTATATTACAATACAAAATATTGTAATAAACAAAAACAACATTGTATTCCTATATTGTCAAGTGTAATTAAATGTAATAAATATTTTGCTATTTTAAAATAATAAACAAATAGATTGATGATATTATAAGTAATTAAAATCGAAACATATCATTGAAAAATAAAGATAATCTGAAAAATGTTCAGATTGCTTAATTTACATATAATATATAAATTGTCACAATAAGCTTTATCAAGAGAATTTGCGATAATAGAGATTACGAGATTATTATAGTAAATGTATGTAAATTAAATATTATAGGTAAGAGTATTATTATTTAATAGAACTTAAATGTTCTTTAATGGATTCTTGAATGTTGTATATCTATTTTAAAATAGATTTTGGATATTATCTATGCTTAAAATTACTTATAATATAGAAAATATATTACATAAATAATCCTAAATACAAATTTCAAATTTGATTTCTGAATATTAAGTAAGTATTGATGATATGTGGGCTGGATATTAATATATTTTAAAAGTAAAATAGGTACCCCTAATTAGCAAGAATAATTTTTATTTTTATCAAACAGTTTAAGTTACATATTCGTTATTACATTATTATACCAATTATACCTACCTATTTAGAAAAATTATTTTAAACCAAATTAAAATAAACCGTTTTCAATCAAGTCAAAAGCAACATTTATCATCAATTTTCTTTTTTTTTTTTTTGGAAGATTCCAATGAGCTCTTGTTTACACATATAAATAATAAACTAAATACAGTAAAATAAATAAAAACAAAATTAAATTAAATTGATTTATAACTTATATAGGTATTTTACTTAACTTGAACCTACAAATAACATTGAAATACAATTTGTATAAAACATAATACTCACTGGATCGCATACTGAAATCCCATTGGAGCCAAAAAAATACTCTTTACCGAATACTATTATTGCGGTGTGCCAAATACCTTCAATATTTTTTTCTGCAAATCATTTATATTATGTATAGTGGAGATAGGTAGTGTATATTATTATGTATTATTTAGCATCTTACGTAACAGTGACTGGCCCAGGGTTTTGGCCATACCACCGGTCAAATCGTAAACATATAATTGGACTTCTTCGCCTGCTTCTCCCATTGCTGCACGTACAAATCCACTCTGGAAAAATTTGATTTGGTAATAAGTAATAACAATACAATTCAATATTAGCACTTAAAATTTTTCAGAGAAAACATTCGACCGTAAACGCGTATAGCGGTAGTCGATTCGAAAAAATTTACCAAAACAGGCAGCCAATTGGTCAACTTGGACACTTACCAGGAATTTTGCAAGTCAATTGAAAGGTCAATATATTATATTATATGGTTCAATAAATGTTTTGATCTGTACGAGTTTAAGACTGATGGGCAAAAGTAGATATCAGACGGTGACGCAATTGACGATGGATAAGAAGAAAAATGTGTTCTTTAATTTTTGATCAGACGACAATGACTAATGGAATCGATGATAATGAATTCACAACTTGCTACGGAGTACGTACTGTTCGGTTCTGCGGTCACGGATGTTACTTGTTGTATATTTGCAACTATTGTATCACATCGACGTAATAAGCAGACAAAGATCGCGGGGTCCGAGGAGTGATATGCGAAAAAATTGAATGGATCATAATCAGGGCGCGATCACACACCTACGAAATCCAAGGACACTATAAATCGCCATTTAATATTACGCGCCAAAAAGTGCACGTGTCTAAACGCTGCCGTCGCGAACACTTATTATTATTATTAATATGACTATATTTTTACTTCGTCTATCCGTCATATTATTTTTTGTTATAAATTATATACGTATTATGTATACTTGAATACCTATTATAATATATAAATACATTCGCCTTGGATTTTGCTGCGGTCTGCCGCCTCCGAACGACGAAAATAACAAACATTATAAAATACTCGTATGATTTAGGTAAACATTTAAATCTTCTACAATCTTCACAAATCACTACATATCAATTTATTATTAAATAATAGGTAAACAATAAAAAAATATAAAATAGTTCTTTAGTGCTTAGATGGAGGTTTGAATGATTCTATGTAAAATATTCAAATAGCTATAAATATTATAAAAATGCTATATGCCTATACAAACGTTTGTATATATTTTGTTTGTAATACTATTGTTTTGTAGTTAAAAATTTTTTAAATGTTAAATTTGTATAGGTAATTGGCTTGAAAATTTAATACAAGGTTCTTTATGAGTACTTCATATTGAAACCTATATAAAAATCTAAAATAATGTAATTTTTTTTTCAGTAATTTTAAGTTTAATTATTGACGAAATTAGATATATTTTAACGAATAATAACGGTTTTAGTTAGTTTGTTGTAATTAAAAATATTATTGGTGGGAACTTCAAACTATTACTATATACCTCCACAATGATATTTTAAAAATATTGAGATTCATTTTATACTAGCTGGTATTATCTATCATAATCATATACTATTGTATACTCAATGGTATTAGTGTATTACTAATAATAAATTAAATTACTATAAAAACAGTATAAATAAATAATAAAATGTAGGTACTATACTACTATACCTATACTTAGCAATATAGGCTAACGACCTTCTTCGTTGAGAATCGTTTTTCGTATACTTACAATGATTTATTTATTTATATACCTATCATTGAATGCAAAATTAACTCATTCAAAATTACAGTAACCTAACCACCTAGGAATTTAATAATGAGGTACACTATATTATAGACTCCTACTGTGCAGCAGGCAGTTATCCTAACCCCTAGGTACCTATTATAGGCTATAACGCTTGAATGATTGATCGTTTTTTGCTTTTACTGAAAAAAATTCTGCTATTAGAATTAAACATCGGTTTTAGTTGCTTTAGCTTAATTTTCTCAAATTGTTTCAATTTAAAATAACATTTTATTTCTAAATATTTTTTGTTTTAATTTTAACTTCTTTACACTTATAAATTATTTTAAGCGTAAGTAGATACAATTTTTAACTTTCTAAAAACTTCAGGTTTTTAAAGAAATTTATTGTTTTGAAATTTAAAAAAAGAGACGGACAAATGGACAATATTTCAAGAATTTTTAAAAAATGTGAATTTTTCTCATTTATATATGTGCATTATACGAGATTATATTATAGTTAGTTATTAAGCAGTAATTGTAGACTTTATTTCTTTGATGTAACATAAATACATTAGAGATTAGAGACTCATAATTACCATCTCTGACATAGTGACGTAATACATAATATATTATGTTGTGTTGATCTAAATCATCTAATGGTGGGCTATTTTTAATTTCATTTTTTGTTGCTAATATTATTTATTTTTTTTTTTAAACCATTTAATATTCCTATCGATTAAATAGAAAAGCCTTTAATTGACAAATCACAAATGCAATATTAATGTCTATTTAGAAACAATGAGGAACACTTGCAGAGGAAATCAATAATGCACTAATTTAGTCCGACGACTGAAAATAATCTTACTCGCGCAGATATTATAACCTTTTTGTATAGTTAAATTGGAATTTAACGGAATTTGTGTTGGTAATTTATTTTCTGTAACTATATATCAATAGACAATATTATATAATAATATGTGTATAATTATTGTTGTGTTCCTATTATTATTTTATGATCGATAAGTTGATCAATCCAATTTCA
>NW_021765632.1:0-869 GCF_005508785.2 Acyrthosiphon pisum
AAAAAAAAATCCAAAATCGTTAGTCACAATTTTTTTTTATAAGTGCTTAAAGTTTAAATTTATACGAAATATGTCAAAATTGCGAAAATTTGCAAGTAATTTTGTGGTTGAAAAATCGTAAAATTTTTTTCTTTTATAACTAAGCTTTTAAAATTTGGTACAAGGTTCTCCATAAGTTTTTCTTTAAATATCTGTAAAAAAAACTCAACCGGACTAAGATAAAAAATTTTTAGGAGTGTTTGAAATTTAAATTTTTACAAAACCGCATTAAATAACGGTTTAGCCTCAAACGATTTTTGATATTTGTTATTATTCAAAAAGTATGAGTCGTAGACACTTGAAAATTTTACCAGTTGTTTAAATTGACATTTTCTTTATATAGTTTTATTTTCAAAATATTTCACTAATTTTTAATCTATTTATAGGCAATTGAAATAATAATTTTTTTTGATTTTTTTTTTATAAATGTTGATAAAAAAAAATTAGCTGGGACAAAATACTTGAAAATTTAATAGAAGGGTCCACATATGTTGTTCTAACTCCCATTCAAAAATTATAAAAATACATAGGCACAATTTTTTTTTATAAGCATTTAAAGTTCAAATTTTGACTAAATACGTAAAAATTACGGCAATGTTCAAATAATCTTAAACAGAAATTCATAAAAGTTTTTCTTTTTAATTCTAAGATTTGGAAATTTAATACAAGGCTCCTAACATATTTTTACAATAGCAGTTGCAAAATAAAAGGAATACATTGTCACAATTTTTATTTATAAGCATTTAAAGTTCAAATTTTGACAACATATTATGTAAAAATCACGAAAATTCGTAATTATTTATGCTAGAAATTCATAAAAATTTTCCTTT
>NW_021765633.1:0-905 GCF_005508785.2 Acyrthosiphon pisum
TTTTAATTTGCAGTTAATATATTGTGGAGCCAGTATCTAATTTTAATAGCACGGAGCATCTGAACATATTTAAATTTCAAAGAACACATAACAAGTTTGGAAATTCAGTGTTCTGAAAATTGGATGTGATTCATTTTGGGACATTGATGGTAACTTTATGACACTAAATACTAAATAAAATTCTATTGATAAGTATACCTTAATTGGCTTAATACTAAATTTTTATTTACAATATAATCATAGCTTTTGTAAGGGAGGGGAAAAATGGGACAAGTGCTCAAAGACATTCATCAATTTATGCAGAGTCATAAAAACAAATGATAAAAAGAAAAATTTGGTGTTATATTTTAGATAATAAATTTCAATTTTATACTGTAAAAAATACTGAAGAAGAGTATCTATCAAATTGTTTATATTATTATACTATTAACTATCAAGTATAAAATTATGTAAATAATGAATCACATATACCAAGTATGTATATAATAATATATTATATATATATAATATATATATATTACATGCCTATAATAATGTATAAATATAAATATTACCAAAGGATAGAATATTATTGATACATTATTAATGATGATATAATATGATTACAAATTATAACTTTGTAGGTACTATATCTATAGATTGTAAGTACCATAAAAACCTACCATAGATTTGATTTTATATTACGACTATATTTTCTTTTGTTCATAAATATTAAATAGTTTAAAAAAATTCCAAAATATTTTGAACATTTTAATGTATCTAAGTTTATTTTTTAGAGTTACACCAAAACACAAATTTGATTTTTTCTAAAACTGGTTTTGCATAAAAATCTTAGTTTTTCCTTAATTGTTAGTTTATTGTTCTTGATGTTTTTGAAAAGTTCTGGGAATGTTTTACTTTTGACC
>NW_021765634.1:0-778 GCF_005508785.2 Acyrthosiphon pisum
AGGCCGAGACAACGAGACGCAACACGGCGTATAATAAATAATAATGTATTGTGCCCCGTTACGAGTGAGCCTGTGCCGGCGTACCGCAAGGTATCTTAGGATAAAACTGTCGGAGCACGATTCTAGCAACCGTGCATAATAACGACGAACCACGGGTGACGTTTTACGAGTCAGTGCGATATATTACGGACGGCGAATAGCTCACGGCGTTTTCTTGCGAAGCGCGGACGCACTGGCGACGTCGCAAAGCACCGATTACAACGAATAGTAATCTGTATGCACTATTGATGCCAGCGGCCGTAGACGCGAACCAATTCGATGTATACCTACGTAGCGGATAACAAACGAAAACTTATTTATGTCCGTAATATTATGTGTGGTGCGAGCCTTTCGGCGGCGGCATAACTACGGTGACAACGATATTTGCATATCACCGACCGTCGTAGGCCGATAACGTGTATTGCATAACACGGCCGCCGACCGTTAGTATCTCGTTAAGACACGAAAGCGTCTACGGCACGACCTTTGATCTGGCCGTGCTCGCTTGCGCGAATCATCATTGTACTGTGGCGGCAACAATCACAATCGTGTCTCCAGTATTTTGATATTCAAGATGACCTATGGAGATTTTTAACTTTTGAATACCATTCACCGTATATTAAATAACAAATTGAACAAAGTTTGTATCATATTATAAAGTTGGTAGGTACTCAAAACAGGCATCTAAGTGCTTGGGATCAGATAGTATAGTGTAATTTAATAATCTGTGTTCAAAATG
>NW_021765635.1:0-1019 GCF_005508785.2 Acyrthosiphon pisum
GCGCTGCGCTCACCTCGTTGTTTTTCCATCATTATTTATTATATAATGAATATAAAATATTGAAACCAACAACAAATTATTAATAGTTTAATCTTTTACAAAAAATGTTCTTACAATTTTTCTTGATTATAAATTGTTAACCACTAAAGATTAATTTATAATTTTGTATACATAATTATATAATAATATAATCATTATCATTCATCTTCGCCCTAGTGGTTTGGAATATTTTGCTGATTATTATAAAGTGCCCATATGAATGTTGTGTGCTCCTTAAATATAGGTTTTGAGTTTTTGAAAACGTATTGGGTTGACCTATTGAGTAAGTGCAACGCTCAATTTATGGATATTAACAACATTGCACGTCGATATCTAATCAAGAATTATTTATAAAATTATTATAGTTATAAAATTATATTTAAACATGTGTGGATTGAAGATATAAATAGTATCAGATGAATCAAGTAATAAATAAATAAGTGGATCTCAAAATACTAATAAGGTGAGCGCCGCGCTCACATCGCGACCACTGACGGGTTAATAATAAATTATAAAATTATATACATAAGAAAAATTGATGATGTAACTTCATGTGATTCACATCACTATTCACATTGACAATATACATTTTTATTTATAATTTAAATAAAAAAAAGAAAATTACCCGGTAATAATTTGCAAAAGAATATTCTCTTATCGCATCACTAGGCGCATATAAACTGAAACCCATGGGTATAATACATGACTGTGTGAAACGTGTTTAATAGGACACCAAAAACGTATGATTGTCTCTACTATACAAACCGACATTTAGGCTATTTTATTCTACTTAAAAAAATATTAACCGTAGGGCGTAAAGCTTACCGCAATTGCTTATATTTTTATCATTTTCTATACACAATGAAATGTTCAAAATATTTAGACTATTTTAAACTATTCATATCATGAATATAGTTCCATATAATTCAGCAGTTAGATTTATATTCATTTATTTGGAAAAAATAGTTCAAACTACCGGA
>NW_021765636.1:0-749 GCF_005508785.2 Acyrthosiphon pisum
TTCTCAAGTCTGAACTAGGTATATGTTGCCGCTTTCCAATTCACATTTACACATCCTGGTCTTCTAAGATCTGCACTATTAAAATTGGCTACCTACTTCTTCACAATCAGACAATAGTACTATAGTAGTATGGTATAGTCTACAAAATAAAAAAATACATTTATTAGGGTTTTACTTATGTTTATCATAAAGTTACTTTGAATGTCCAAAAATTAATGAATCCAATTTCCATAAATCATGTCTAACTAAATTTCTGAAGTCTGAACTAGGTATATGTTGCCACTTTCCAATTCACATTTACGCATCCTGGTCTTCAAAGATCTGCACTTTTAAAATTGGCTACCTACCTACTTCTTCACAGTTGGACAATGGTAGTATGGTATATCCTACAAAATAAAAAACACAATATAAATAATAATATTAAGATTTAAAAACAATTTAAAAGAAAAATACAATACTTTAAAACCAAGAGTAGCATGATTAATTCTTAATACTTCAACTAAAAAAGAAAAATGTCTAAAGCGCCCTTCCTCCTTTTTCATACGGACTGAGGACCCTCAAAGGTGGAGTTAACACTAAGATTTGCAATTGTTAATAAATATAATTAACTCAAGATAAGCTAAGTTAAGTGAACACAAAGATTGTTTTAAGCCAAAAGTTGAATGTAACATTTACAAAGGTACAACTTAACTTAATTTAAATTTATAATATTTTTATAAATAATAGTTTGTTTCTTACAATCTTAACAA
>NW_021765637.1:0-1147 GCF_005508785.2 Acyrthosiphon pisum
TAAACTATTACTGGGCAGCTAAGCCAGCAATCTTATAACAATATTCAACTACCTATTTATTTATTATTTAATTCTTTTAACCGAATTATCACTTTTAACGACTTTAATTTATCACACAAAAATATTATTTTTTATTATACCTTATAATTATACTTATTCTAGGCTAGCCCTTATAATTACTTTTTTTTTTCTCAAATTTGACGTCAACTATTTAAAACAAAACAAAATCTATTTTCATCAATATATCAACTTATTTCTCTTTCAACAATTATTTATTATCAACCAATTTATTCTCTTCCAACAATTATTTATCATTCAATTTAATTCTTTTATTTCAATTCAATTACCTTTATTTCAATTCAATATTTTTTCATCAATTATTCACTTTTATTTCAACTCAAAAATTATTCATCAATTATTTCAATATATTTATTCAATTGCTACGCGCGTGCATCAATTTTTAGATCAGCCTATACCACTGTCTATCACTATTTATTCTCAAAAATCACTATATATCATTAGATCAGTCCCTTGCTGTCTATTTACCATAAAAACTCTTAGATCAGCCTACCGCTGTCTACCAAAAATTATTCCCAGGTCAGTCCTCCGCTGCCTATCATAAAAAATACCTAGGTCAGTCTACTGCTGCCTTTACAAAAATTACATATGTTTCCCTAACAAGCTTGTTTTTATTTATTCTTATTCAAATATTACACCTTCACCAATAATATTTTAAAATTTAACGCTGGTTTTAAGAATTTAAAAACCAACGTGAGACGTGCACTCCAAAAGCTCTAATCTTATTTATAATATCTTTATATTCAACTTAATTAGTCAACTTACAATACTGTTGCTCCAACTGCTTGGGCCATTCTGTCTATTTGTCTGTCTCTGCTTGCCTGACTCGTTCTTTCTCTCCGGAGTTGTCAAGGGTGATCGGTCCTCGACTGTGACTCGTGTGAGCTGCCTCCGTGGAGTTGAAACGTTGATAGTAGCCGCTGCACCGGAACTGGACCTCTGACGTTGAATTGACTGCTCGCCTCGACCCCAGAAGTTGAAATCCACCGCGTTGACTGCTTGACTCGCTTCTAACTCCTTGAAAGTTCCGTACTCGACTGCGCCAGTGTATATTCTCGTTGTTGGACTG
>NW_021765638.1:0-1225 GCF_005508785.2 Acyrthosiphon pisum
TCAAACCGTGGATTGAACGATATCGATTTTATTACATTTAACTTCTAGTCTTTACAAATGGAAAATACTACATAGTTATGCTGCAATAATGTATGAGCCATGGGGTGAAATGCATGAAACCCTGCTGGATGGGCCTATACGCTACACTATGTGCATAAAATGTCCTTACTATATTAATTTGAATTGTGTAATATTTATTACTCTGGGACATAAAAATCCTAATTGTTGCGGTACCTACAACTGACTAGGTATACACATTTACACACAAACACCTCCCAGAACAACTCAACTTTGAAGGACAATATCTCATCAACGGATTAACAAAAAATGAAAATTTAAACGTGATAATTCATAAAAAAAATAGCATTATTAATTTATGAAATTTTAAGTATAGGTTACCATTTAAAAATCAAAAGTTGATAGTAGTTTACCTAATTAATATAAGGGTGAAAAATATAAAACATTTATACAAATGTAGAAATACATAAAACTAAAATTAAAAAAAAAAAAAAAATCTAAAAAAGTTAATACTTTTCGAGATAATGAGTGTTCAACGTTAAAAGAATCACCCTGTATATGATTAGTTGAGGTCATCCCGTATCCGTATACAATATAGAAAGCGATAGTAAAAGTGTTACACAGCTATATCGTAACTGCATAAGTATCTATTAGAAAACGACATTGTACACGCACGTGTGTTTACATGGTTTGAATACTAATATTAATTGTATATTTCAACACCCTCCCTCAATTAATAATTTCTTTAATTGTAGTCACTCCTATGGCTGACCGCAATTTCTCGAAACGCTCCTTGACCAAAGGCTTTGTTAGAATGTCTGCAATCTGGTCCTCCGTTCCAATGTATTGTAGTTGAAATTGCCCATCTTCATATTTCTCCCGTATGAAATGGTATCGCACGTCTATGTGTTTTGTCCTCTTATGAAACTCCGGATTCTTAACTAAACGTATAGCACTTTGATTATCAATGTATAATACTGGTTGTTTATCACCTGTTGTTGACAAGCTTATTATCAACCGCGTAATCCACATGATCCCTTTTACTGCTTCACTGGCCGATATATATTCAGCCTCTGTCGATGATAGTGACACGCAATGTTGCCTTTGTGATGTCCATGAAATTATGCTTGACCCATATCTGAATAGATATCCTGACGTTGAACGTCGTGTCTGACGTCACCTGCATAATCTGCATCACTAAATATTT
>NW_021765639.1:0-939 GCF_005508785.2 Acyrthosiphon pisum
TAATATTATATTTTGTACCGTATCAGAGTAACTTAGTAACTAAAAATTGCCACCTATCTCGACACGGTGGACACATGAAGAGAGCCAATCTATTAGTAAAATTACTGTATATAATGAAGAGATAAGAATTCCGAAAACAGATTTGAATTCAGCATCAAATCTACATTGTAACGGTCATGCCACTTTTTATAATATCAAAAATGTTTATAACATATTAACAATAGATTTTTCTTAGGGGGAATGATATATATCTTTGTGGGTATATATAAAAAGTAATAGGTTTTTTTTACCAAGGCAGATATTAAGACCTTTTAGTTTTTTTTTTCTAAGGCGGATATTAAGACCTTATACCTTTTTTTTTCTAGGCAGATATTAAGTCCTTTTTGTGTTGAATGAATATTATGAATTAAGAGGACGTGTCACGAAAAATTTACGCGTGCAACGACCAAGAGGATGCGCTGTTAAGTGTTTTGACGATCCGCAAGCGCGCGGCGTTTAAGTCACGCCTACTATTCGCAATTCGCAACCGGCCGACGGCGGCGACGAGTGCTTGTTCAGGAGCGCCGTTTATTTGTCTATGAACGTTCGTCCGGTACGATTCGTATCATTATGAAATTCATTATACACAAATACCGCCGTAATATTTTCAATACCCTCGCGTACCTATGAACTACCGATTATAAATTAAGATACTGCTCACCTAAATTTATGTCCCAACATATAAATCGTAGAAACTATATTATAACAAAACTTGATTTGTAGTTATTGAATCATTACTTATTTAAATATAATACTTATAGTAAAGTCTAATAAATGGTAAATAAAATAAATACGGTGCAATTAAATTAATATTAACTTTCCGTGCTTTATCTTTTACGTTCAACTGTTAATGTTATATTAAAATATGATAATACGTAATTACAAATATTTTTTTTAATT
>NW_021765639.1:3359-4865 GCF_005508785.2 Acyrthosiphon pisum
TAATAGAAATAATACTAATCAGAATTACATTGCAGTTATTGTAATAAAGTAGGTCATGAGATTTCAAGTTGTTTCACGAAACAGAAAAATGAAAAAAATAATTCAAAAAACTTCAGAGGACAGCCTCAAGTGGGTGTGAGGTTGGTTCAAGAAATAGTACAAGACCCACAAAACGAATTTTCCACGTCACAACTCGATTAATCGATAATCATATTACATTAAAATCGCCTAGTTTTAACAAAGATCAAATTAAATTATTAGTTGACACAGGTGCAGATTTAAATATTATTAAAATTAATGCTTTAAAGGGGGATACTGAAATTAATGAAAAAGAAAAAATTTATTTAAAGGGTATTAATGAAAAAATTGTTTCTACGATAGGGAAAACTGAGATAGATTTAATTATAAATAATAAAGCATTTGAAACAGAATTTTACGTTGTTAGCAATATATTTCCAATTATGGGTGATGGAATAATAGGCAATAAATTTTTAATAGATAATCACGCGATTATAGATGTCGCGAATAATACAATTACGATAAATGAAAGTAAAATAGAGAACGATAATAATATTTGTTTTATATTACAGCCACGTTCGGAAACGGTGGTACAGATCGATATAAAAGATAAGACAATGAATAATAAAAATATTTTAATTAATAAACAAGAGATATTACCAAATGTATATTGCGCGAATATTTATATTAAAGTTAAAAATGGAAAAATAACGATAAGCGTGTTGAATATAGCCCGATTCACACTAGTCCGACACGGCACGGCACGGCACAGCACGTACCAGCACGACAAAATATTATATTATTAGTTTATATGAGATAATGCACATTGGTGAGTACCGTCACCGCACCAGCACGGACCGGCACCGACCGGACCGACCGACCATCATCCGAAAGAATGTTTTGACGGTCCGTACGAAAGAATGTTTAGGTTTTCAGTATTCCTTTCCAAGTACAAATGGTATTACTTACTTTAATGAAATAATAAAATACAACATTGTTACTTCCACTCTTTGAATTTACACAAGGATCTTCATATCAAGCATTGGTGGAAATCCATGGAAAAAGTTGGGGGGGCTATGATTTTATATGTGAAGATTCAATATATGCGTCATGCGATATAATATGAAAATCATACAACATTTTTATATTTTTGCAAGAACTTTTTTTTTTCTATATTAAAAAGAACTAAGAATAATTCAAAACAAATTAGACAATTCTAAGACATGAATGATAATAATAATATATTAGTTATATAATAAAACTTCAAAATAAATAAATTCATCTGTAGGTATAACATAAATAAGTTATAATAAAAAATGTTCAATCAAAAAAAAACCCTATCAAAACATAATTATTCCACCTTTAAAATATAAATATATTATAACAATATTACATAATATTATTATAATAAAACATAAAAAACAACATTATTTAATTAAAACAGTATAAAACATATAAATTAAAATAATGAAACTTCAAATATTAATG
>NW_021765640.1:0-838 GCF_005508785.2 Acyrthosiphon pisum
AAACAGTATTGTGTGAATGCACATTTCAGTGTTTCAGCTTTTGTCAATATGCAGCAATGATATTATTATAAAAAATTATACTATCTTAGGGATTACGGTTGGGTACGAAATCTTCTATTTATAACTTTGGTTATTACTTGATTTTTACTAATATATTTATTTAATTTGCGGGCTACGCTGAATTGAATAAATTCGGAATGACAAATATTATTAAGAAGATGCTACACACGCATGTGTGGTCTCCGTTTTATAAATGTAAAACATAGTTAAAATGGTTTTGCGTGGATAAGAACCAATATGGCTAAACTTATAGTTCATGTTATGCAACCAAATGTTTCTACTAGGAATAAGAGAACATAGACTGTGCAACATTGTTTTTAATTTTTCGATATCACAAATACAAAAAAAGTTCTCATAGCTTAAAAATAAAAGTAGTACATTAAAGTGGGGTAACTTTGATAATTTTTTACTGTTTTATGACAATTTCATTTTTTATTATATGGATAACTTCTGTAGTGTTAACGATAAAACTCTCAAAATGAAATATTAGTTATAACTAGTTCAATATTTTAACGTTTTAATTTTTAAAATTCTGAAATTATCTTTTGAGATATTAATATTTTTTAATATGCTATCAAAGTAACACAACGGGCAATTTCGATACCTATATTTCTTAATGTGATATCAAAGTAACCCCATTTTATGAAAAAAAATTTAATTATCATGGTACTCTGGTGAATAAAAATATATGGGTATCAAAGTTACCCCGCGAAATCAAAGTTAGGTACCCCATTCTAATTAAAAATTTAAAGCTAATGTAATGCAGTTAGTTATAGTA
>NW_021765641.1:0-813 GCF_005508785.2 Acyrthosiphon pisum
CAGTGGCGTCATTTGTGGGGGGGCAAGGTGGGCATTTGCCCCTGTCTGATTTTAAAAGCGGCCCGACGGGCCGGTTCCCAGTTGTTGCCGTTTTACCATTATTATATTTTATAAGCGCAAAAACATGCCTATTTTACAATATTTTCAAAAAATATTATACTATATAATATACATACTAAGAAATTATTGTCACATTGATACATTTTTACTAATTGATAGTTGGAATATATTTATATTTAGACGTATGCGGTGACGTACCTACATACACATTGTATGTTTGGGTATGTATTTATGTATGTTTGTTTATGTTGTATGGACAACAATAATAATAATTAGTATCATAATCTAGTATAGTTTAATTTCTAAAATCTTAAACTAATACAAATTCTAAAGAACAACAACAGTCGTGTATGATTCAACTATTCTGTGTAGGTACCTATTGTGTTACTTTAGCTGAAATTTATTTTTTTCGTGACGCATGTTTACATTAATATTTTAATTTGGGCAAAATATGACTTAAAAAAAATAAATAGGTGGTGTGGCTAAAAATATAAAATTACCGTAAACCGCTCAAGAATCGAAAATAATTTCTGGTATGTTTAATAAACAGACAAAACTTGAGCGACTGCGCCAGAAAGCAAGCAATAAAAAAATATATATAGGTACCTATTATTATTTAAGGTAATATTAATTTGTAAATATATCGTATATCAATATAAGAGTAATAGAGTATATAGGCTATAAGTGATGAATCGGGTAAAATTGATTTATAGATAATGCAGTTGATACATATTTTCAAAAATAAAAAAAAGA
>NW_021765642.1:0-842 GCF_005508785.2 Acyrthosiphon pisum
TAATGTGTATGCATGTATTGTGTAGGAAGTAGGTACTGTAATTTGGTACAGTGTGTGGCAGGGCACAAAGTGTTTATTAATAAATAAGAATTAAAATGAATCAGACCATTTATTTTGAAATATGCTAATCGTTTACCGGGTAAATATTTTTATACCCTATATGTATAATGTTTATACCAAAAAAACTAAACATTTTATTTTTTTTTTAGTTTCTTAATAATTTATAAGTTTGTATTTGAACTATTTGTAGGTATAAGAGTATAAGACAATATATAAATACAGCTCATGGGGGGGACACACACACACACACACACACATATATCTATATAATATATACAAAGTATATCGAATTACCACCGACCTCGGAGAGAATAACATTGTTTTCCTTGTGCACACTCTCGTGCGGGTACGCGTGTGTATACAGGGCTTTCACGAGTAAATTGTATTTCCTTTTAGTCAGATTGGTTGCGTCAATCCGGGAACGCTCTCGTGACTTGTTCAAACACGTTGACCGTATGACCCTTGCTGCGGTATCGGCGAGAGCGAGTCAAAGTATACTCTGTGAGTCTGACTTTGACAATATTGTTTTAATCCCTTCGCGCGCAAGAATTAAATTCATTAGGCGGACGAGCACTCATTTTTTTTTCAATCTGAGAAAATTACAACATTCGTTATACGCCCTTCAATCGTACTCTACATTCGATTGTACACGTCAACTATTCTTCCGCACCCCTCGTCATCACTCATGTTTTTATAACAACTAACACGGTCTGCATGTATAATGTGTGTGGTGTGTGTGTGTGTGTGTGTGTGTGTGTGTGTGTGAGTTAGCCATTTCCCCC
>NW_021765643.1:0-571 GCF_005508785.2 Acyrthosiphon pisum
GGACGCGTCTATGAGTGGTAAAACTCGACTTTTCCAAAAAATTATCGACAGACACGCGCGACGGCGGCGCTCGGTTTGCACGCGATCTCGGTAGCGGCGGGCCCGCCGGGAAAAAATTACGGCCGGGCGCGGCTTATAAATCTAGCGGGGAAGGCGAATAAGGTCCGAACGGGGCCCCCCGAGAACCACCGGGGGGGTAAAACTCGAAACTTTAGAAAATTTTGAAAAAAATCGCCAAGAGTGATAAGAATCGGTGATAACGCAGCGACGGCTCAGCCGCCGCCGGGAGACCCGTTTTCCCTCCAATAACCCATATGTAGTACGGAATTAACACATAGGGAGAGCCACACGGGTTCTTGCTTTATATATAAGGACTAGCTCTCCGAGCGTCGTTGGACCAAATTATTAAATTGACAATTTATAAATAACAATAATTAATTGACATCCACAAATATTGCTTTAATATCTACACAATATGCTTAAATAATATGCTTTATTGCGCAACGCACCTAAATATATAACATGCTATGAAGGTACTTGATATATTACAGATTTTACATGAGTAATTTAT
>NW_021765644.1:0-819 GCF_005508785.2 Acyrthosiphon pisum
TAAAACTGTGTATTTTATTAATTTGTAGAAAATAACGTGACACAAATTAATTATTACAATATTATTTATTTATTGTAAGAATAAGACGGAGCACTCAACGGCTTCAACGTATCAAACAGACTGACTGACTTTTAAGATAATAATGATAATACAGTATTTTTTTTAAGGTTAGATTACAGTGCCTACAATTCGGCCTTTCCTGACACTTGTATCGACCCGATACATTAAAAAAATACAATTCAAAACATGAATACAAATTAACAAAATAAACAAAATTAATAAGAATAATAATTAACAAATTACAGCATTTAATAATAGTAAATACTAAATGATTAATAATAATAATACAAAAACATAATATTAATAATACTGAACATAATAATAATTTAACAAAATTTTTTATTTAATACTATGGTTGGCAAGCAGGGGTACATGAATTTTATAAAATGTTTCAATTAAGGAAATGAAGTGGCTTATCGAACAAATTAGTAAAAATAATTGATCTGAATGTCTAAATTTTAAACAATACTACTAGAAAGAGAAGACAGGGAGTAAAATTAATAATAGTAAAATTTGTGAATAAAGTATAAAAATAATAATTCGTATGAGTTGATTACAGAATATAAAATAAATGGAAATAAGATTAAAAATCGGTACGGCATATAACAATGAGTCATGTGATCTAATATTATTACATTTTTGATCGGTGGTCCATTGTTATATCCCGGACGGACTAAAACATTCGAGGAAAGAAATAGAGACATTTGATCCGGTTGGTGTTTCGTTCAAGGTTAGGAATATATAAATCCGGAACATTGA
>NW_021765645.1:0-421 GCF_005508785.2 Acyrthosiphon pisum
TACAGTAACATGGTGTAACTTTGATAATTTTTTACTGTTTTATGACAATTTCATTTTTTATTATATGGATAACTTCTGTAGTGTTAACGATAAAACTCTCAAAATTAAATATTAGTTACAACTAGTTCAATATTTTAACGTTTTAATTTTTAAAATTCTGAAATTATCTTTTGAGATATCAATATTTTTTAATATGCTATCAAAGTAACACAACGGGCAATTTTGATACCTATATTTCTTAATGTGATCAAAGTAACCCCATTTTATGAAAAAAAAATTTAATTATTATGGTACTCTGGTGAATAAAAATTTATGGGTATCAAAGTTACCCCGCGAAATCAAAGTTAGGTACCCCATTCTAATTAAAATTTAAAGCTAATGTAATGCAGTTAGTTATAGTATTAGGATTAAGGGGGGTGTG
>NW_021765646.1:0-839 GCF_005508785.2 Acyrthosiphon pisum
TTTGGTTTTTGGTGTAACTTTAAAAAAAATTACCGTAGATACATGAAATTTTGACTGAATGTTTATCTTAGCATCTTCTATACACCATAACATTTTCAAAATATTTTGATGTATTTTGAGCTCTTTACGGACATTTTCATTTTCCATTTTTTTTTAGTTTTTTTTCTAAAAATATCAATAAAATTTTATTTGTTGGATAAAAAAGCTTGAAAATTTAATAGAAGGCTCCTAGTATATTGTTTCAAAGGCAAATGAAAAATATTAAAAATCGTTAGTCACAGTTTTTTTTTATAAGCATTTAAAGTTCAAAAAATGACAAAGTATGGAAAAATCACGAAAATTTGCAAATTATTTCGAGTTAGAAATTCATAAAAATTTTTCTTTTTAAATCTAAAATATGAAAATGTAATACAAGATTCCTTATAAGATTATCTACCTTTATCAAACAAAAAATATCTGTAAGAAAGTCAAATTAAATTTTTATGATCGTTTGAAATTCAAATTTTTACAACATTGGATATTCACTCGATTTCTCATGTAGCGATTTCCTTATTTTGTTGTAATTCAAAAACGAATAACTTTAGATACATGAAAATTTTACTGAATGTTTATATTAGCATTTCCTATACGCCATACAATTTTGAAAATATTTTGACTCTTTTTGAGCTGCTTACGGACATTTACAGTTTACAATATTTATAGTTATATTATCTATAAGTATCAATCAAGTTATATCTGTAGGGTCAAAAAGTGTACAAATATAATACAAAAGCTCCTGATATATTTATACAATATATTATTACGATGCCAGTTGAAAAATATTAAAAATACATAGGCAC
>NW_021765647.1:0-1022 GCF_005508785.2 Acyrthosiphon pisum
TCAACTTGGCTTAAATTAAAAAATTAGGTTGAATTTAAAAAAAAATGCATTGAAAAGGCATTAAAGTTAAATAATAATAATAATAAAATAAGTGATAATCACTTGGATAATAGTATACATATGGATATATAGGATACATATATTATTATGAATGTAATTTAAAACCTGTAGGGTTGTATCATACTATCATTTTAGAACTATATTAATATTCACGATGGGTTCATTTAAAATTTAATTTAAGTGTAAAAGGTGCTTACTGTATTGTTAAACATTTATAATGGAAAAAAAGGTGGGTAAGTGGATTTCGCTCTGCTGTACAGTAGGTTACAAGTGGGTCACTGTATAATGGATGGTATTAAATTTGAATTCAATGATATAATATCATTGTATAAGAAAAACGATTCTGAGCGGAGACGGTATGTTAGTCTAGGTATAAGACATAATATTATATTAGGTACCTATAATAAATTCCATATTAATCATATCATAATATTTATTAGGTACTTATAACGCGTTATACATCAACAAAAAACCGTGGTACTATCATAGATATATAATAGTATACTTTAGAAGTTTCAAGTACCCACGAATAATAGTATACAATCACAACAAAATAACTAAAATAGTTATGCTAGGTTTTTAATATGTAATTTCGTCCAAATTTGTACTTAAAATGACTATAAAAATAAACTGTGTAAATGTATTTTTTAGATTTTTTGGTAACAGAATTAATTACTTACGTGGAATCTTGTTTTAAATTTTCAATTCTTAGATACAAAAATTGAACATTTTATAAATTTTTAACTACAAAATAATTTTTCAAATTAAAATTTGATAAATTTTGTCAAAATTTGATCTTTAAATGCTTATAAAAAAAAATTGTGCCTATGTATTTTTAATATTTTTCAACTGATATTGTAACAATATATCAGGAGCTTTGTATAAAATTTATACACTTTTTGGCCCAACAGATAAAACTTTATTGATATTTATAGAAAAAAAAACCTAAAAAATTGAAACTT
>NW_021765648.1:0-1320 GCF_005508785.2 Acyrthosiphon pisum
CCATCACACGTCTTATTTGTTTTTAATTTACGCATCGTAATAAATATTACAATATACCAATATGTTTAATATATTCGCTCAAAGGCTCACATTATTTCGGTAGAATAATGTTGATAGTAATAAAAATTGTATACACCGCCTGCGTATAATAATAATATTATTATATATACTTGCAGGTATAATACAATAATGTTTTAATGTTTTATTTCCACAAAGCCTATTACAATACATAATACATTAATACCAATTATAACAATCTATATATTCTATAATACTACTATGTAATATACTATAGTACTATAATAGCGAGAAAAAAATGCGAGGAACATCGTCGCGGTCGGTCATATTATTATTATTGTCTGCATAATATTATATTTTCGGGAACGAAATAGGTGGTCTACCGGCGTACTAAATATATTAATATAATAATAAGTATAGACTGCGTACGTATGTACTATATAATAATATTACAGTGTGCATGCGCGAGGTTCTTTTGGGTGCTAATTATTGTGTACATATTTGTATAACGCGACACTCGGTTTCACGTGCGTGGGATAATAATATATATCTGTGCACACTACACATGTATATCGGTAAAACTGTAACGTGCTTGCAAAATTCGTTCGCACTTTCCGCAGCAGTGTTTACACTTCATTACTATTATACCAGCGTTGTTCGATTATCACGTGTATATGTAATATACAGGGCGTTAAACGATTCGGGTGTACATAATATTATTATGTATAAATTATAATTAAGACGGAGCGAGAGAAAAATAAAATAGAAACCGTACGATTCGTTATCACGACCGCGACGGCTATAGAAACGTGTAATAATTATTATGCTGCTGCTGCTGCGCAGTGTCGCGTTCGTTTATTATTATATTATGTACTATAAAAATATATCTATATATATACACATAGTATATTACTACGCTATACAGTTGTATACTACTTACTACAAACTAGTAACTACTACTACTACTACTACTACTATTACTACTACTACTACTACTACTACTACGATTAGTATGGATTATTTTTTACTATTTTATACAACTAGTACCACTATATTATACAGTTGTATTGTACGAGGTGAGCAAAACAGGTTTTTACCACGGCGGCTTTTCCCTGAGGACTTGTTCTGATACGAATTCGTAAGTGTTATTATTGGCGACAATACATTATAATATTTAAAATATGCCATAAGAACTATCAAAAAAATGACATAACAGTGCTGAATGCCTTTTGAACACAATGTAATGGCGTTTAAAATGACCTAAATATTATATTTTATTACAAAAAAACAATTTAATATGTA
>NW_021765649.1:0-6574 GCF_005508785.2 Acyrthosiphon pisum
TTAATTTTCAATACGATAAACTGCTTGCCGAAGTCATAAACTGATAATTGGTATAGATTCCACATGTGATCATAATATTATACCATCTATCATATGAATCCCATAATTATTATTTATGGCTGAATATCAAGATATGGTTGTATTGATTGGTACTGCTGGACTGCAGCTTACGTAGATAAATATAATATAGTAACTAATATAAATTAGAGTTTTATAACGTATAGAATATAGATGAATTATAACAGTTTTTGTCCTTTAAAAACATCTGCAAGAGCTCTAAAATTATTTCCATAGCGTCCCAACGGGTCATTTGTCGCAGTGGTAGTAAAAAAAAAACGTGGGTGTCCAATTATTTATTTCCGCCACGTTATCTGTTTAAAAATAATTCGTGAATGTAAATCGGGACTAGGCAAGTCGTCAAATCATCAAAATAGATTTATGTTTTTGAACAATATTATAGTTAAATTGTTTTAATCAAAATTATTTTCAAATATCGTGGCGCAAAAGTATAAATACTAAGTAATGAGTATAACCTAGGGTGTTGCGTGTTTGATATATTTTTTGATAATTATTAGAACGTAAATCATAAAATGATTAAGTAATCGTCACGTTTGGGAAACTGGTTAAAACCACGCACGTTAGTTCTAAAATTATAGACCGTTGTTAGAAGTTTTTTCTTGAATTCGATTATACAGTTGGAAAATGATATGGGTTCGTTTAAACTCTTCTTCGATCTACTTACCAGGTAGAGCTTCCCAAAACTTTTTGGCCGAATAAGTTTTCTCGGTTGAGATATTAAATAAGTATTTAAAGAAAAAACATAATTTAAAAACTATTTATTTCAAAATGAATTTAAAAAATAATAATTATTAATTATTCAAAAACTTAAAACTGATGATATTAGTATGGGAAACCAGACAAATTATGCACAACTGTTGTTTAATACAATATCATCATCGACTTAATTTATAAAGATATAGGTACCCATTAAATATTCACGTTTGGCAGGTAGAACGGTGATGTGCGGTAGTCGGCCACCATGTGAAACAACAAACGTAGGTTTACCTACATGGTAAATGATTAAATGAGTAACATTGGTTCATGTTGTTATAATATTAGCGCCACTGTTTGACATATCAGGACGACCGCGGCCGCATTCCGGTTTATTCTAATATATTAGAATAAATTATTGTCATCACTGATATAATTATTATTATTGAATAAAACTATAGCTGTTCTTACGTCTTATTAACCTTAAGTGAAAACTGGCATACCGTAGGTTCAAATAGGACGAAAGGTGTGAATAGTTTTGCGGTATGCATTGATAATAATAAGTCAAAATCTCTATAAATAGTTTGTCCTAATAACGTGTACATAATGAACATTGTAATGTTGAAAGATATATTTTTTTTTTGACAAAATTCTATATTATACCATCTATTACAATTACTGAATTACCTATTGAACAATATTGTCTACCGATAATTTTTAGTTAAAAATAAAATCGTGTCATAGTTATAATATTATTAAAATACACAAAATGGTTGATGGATAGTTACAGAGGTACCTACTACCTAATCAATGCCTATACTGCAAATAAATGCCTCGTGCTCACTTCGCATACCCACAGTAATGTAATAGGTAATAGGTAGTTTGAAAACCAGAAATCATGAAAACAAGTGTCAGGGGACAATCATCGACCCGCCAAATATCTCCCTTTTGAGCGTTCAAAGTCCATAATATAAAAAGCTTAAAATTAATCAAAATATTTTAAAAATTAAATTATAAGTATCTCATGTTGTAAATTAATAAACGTATATAGTATAGTATAGTTAGTAACGTATAGTTATATAAATTTAATAGCGAAAACGTTCAAGCTCTTAAAAATAATATTATTTGAATTACAAAATGTTAAGTTTATTTAACTCAAATCATTATTTTTTGTTTAAATTTACAGTTTCGTACAAATTAGAAATAAGTATATTTTAAAAAAATGTGTGCAAATGTATTTTTAATATTTTAAATACTCCACTTTTCTGCTAAAATAAACCTTACTGTTTCCCGCAAAATCGTAAACAATTTTTATTTTCTACCACAAAATGTTTCAGTTTTTAGATTTTGGAAGTCCATACTATAAAAAATATTATATTAAATATAGAGTATTCAAAAGACTATATAATATAATGTACATGTACGAAATAAATATAAATTAAAAAATAGTGTTCACATATTAAATGTCTGTAAGTTATACAAATTGAAGCTTGATAAAATAATAAACATTATGTTATATCTAGGTGGTCTATAATATATTATAAAAATTCTTACAATAAGGTTATCGATATCTAAAAACTGAAATCCATTGTACTGGAACATGGAAATATATATACTATACTGGTCGTAAACAGGAAGTTCAATTTTGGTGGAAAACGATCACGTTCGTCGTCCCGCAACTAACCGATATAAATATTTTTGGGTTTCGCTTACGTTTTAGATGACTCCAGAAACACAGATGGAGGTAAACAATTTTTTATATATTATACCGTCATGCTCTAAAATTCTAATGCGTTACAATATTATAAGAGTTGAATAAATTAATGCTCTTAGTACATAAATATATCCACGTGGGATCTAGACAATTCGTTCCCGGACAATAATTGGTTCCCGTGAAAAAACGCCATATGCGGACAATATTGGCCACTGTTATAATTATATACACAATTGGTCGCCGGCTTAAAAGTTAAATACAAAATATTTTTTTAGCGTTGTTAGTATTGTAATGTGTGTAGTGTTATACTTTATAACCCACCAAAATTCATATATATTGTGATATCTATTGCGACTATCATGATATATAACCTATCCTACCCTAACCTAACCTATCCGTATGCGTATGCCTATTGAAAAATGTAATTAAACTATTATGGTTGAAATATATTTTCAACCATGATCAAACTGAAACTAATACACGTGTTTGTAAGTAATATTCAGTAAAATGTTACTAAAAATGTTGATTGTTTCTAGGAAAAATATTGGTGGGTAACGATTGTCCGCATACGGCATTTTTAAGTGGGGACCAAATTGTCCGTATACCGTCCACGGGAGTTTACCTATTTCCTACAGGCGTTTCTGAGTATATGAATTCCGAATATTCCGATTTGATGACTCACATAAATACATAGTATAGACCATTAATGTCGTACCATTTTGACAAAAAAGGCGCCTGTTGAAAAAATGCTATACATTCTCTTAATTGAAAATATAATATTATCTTAACTACCTACTGTCACGTTTCCATGGGTGTGTCTGAGTGTCTCCTATATTATATGCATTCAACCTTCAATAATAGTCTCTCGTATAAATGCATTCAAGCAATAAAGGTATCTACACACAAGGAAAATACAAATATATATATCATATTAAATCCGTTAGGTATAGATTATTTTTCACACAGGAAAACACATTAGGTGAAATAGGTACTTTTAGTTATAAAATATCCATTGGTACCTCCAGAATGTTCAATTTTGACAAAAGCACCGACTTCACGACGCCGCCTAACCTAACCTACCCTGCGGTGGTCTTCAATTTTCATACACACAAAATAATATAATCCGTACCGTGTCTACCGTACCGTTTGTGTATACAATGTGTAGGTACGCATACATCCGGGCGTCGTTGGTTTGACATTTATCCTTATTTATATAGTTATTTTTAATAAGAAAAAAAAAATACAGACCTTTTTATTATGATCCCGAATTTGTATAATATTCTACGCTGTTACCTAATCGTTCAATTTAAAATCGTAAATTTGAATTGAAACATAAAAAAACACATTAGTTAGTACGATTGGGTACAATACACTAAATATTTTAAGAGCTCAATAAACAGTAGCATAGATTAGGACTAGTTTTTTCCTATTACTTATTTGTGTTTCGAAACTAATCGGATGAACGGGTCAAAGGCCGCCGTGGCGAGATAATTCTCCGTGAGATTTGGACGCTTCCGAACACATGTAGGTGAACACTGTGCACCATGATATTATTAAACGTTTGAACATAATATTATTTGTTCTTCCATCAACTATGTTATATTATAACAGGTCATATATATATATATTATTTCGAAACTTGTGAGTGGGTATTAGGTAGATAGCGCAGTTTAGGTTATAACCTTATCAAACACAAGAAATCGGTAAATATTATATTGCTTGTTTTTTTTTGTTTTTGTGTTGGTAGGTGTGTGTTTTACATTATTATAGCCATACAAATAGACGGACCGCCGACATAAGATTTCGTGGCCCAACGGTCACCAGACTTCATCAACCAGCACTATATGACAATCTTACATTAATATAAGTTCTCATTTCACTGCTTATTTATTTGCCTTTCCTGATAAAATATGTACGCAAACAATACGGTATTAGTAATTTACTTATAACACAGATATTATGTAAAACAAAATTAACAGAAAGCCTATTAGTATATTGCATTGTTGATTGATATATAAAACCAGTGAAACCGGCCGCAATATTATGTCAATAAGTCAATGTTTATACATAATTACATTTGATATACCTATAATTTATTGTGATTATAATGATAACAGTTTTAGACATTATGTATACATTAATCTATAATAATATGTTTAAACTTCACTTACAATTTAAAATCTTTCCATGTTTCTCATTAAAATAGAAAAATCTATTTATTTCCAATCAAACAGCAACTAACAACGTTATACAGATTTCCTTTATACCTAAATTGTTCATTATTTTATATCGTCAGAGACGCGAATTATTTTGTGGTTAAAAATGTTTGACACTTTTCATTTTGATAACCACCTTATAAGGATTGAAAATTTAAAACTAAATTTCTCATACATTTTTCTTCCTAGAATTAAAATAATAAGTTAGGTATTAAGCTACATTCATTTTGTAAAGGAGTATGAAGGTCAAAACATAACGAAATTCACACAAAAATAACGATTTATCCTCAAACAATTGTTATTATTTAATTGTAATTCAAAAAATATTATTTTGGAAAATTGAAATAGTTTATATTACTTGAATTATTATTTCCTATACTCAATGACATTTTAAAAATATTGAGACCAATACAATTTGAAGTTATTTAAAATTTGTATTCATTTTCAATGTCAAATTTGATTTTATAAGTGTTGATTACATTGTTTATGCTGGGTAAAAAAGCTTGAAAATACTAAGTCCCTTGTTCATATATCTTAGAACAACTTGAACATATCAAAAATACATTTTCTCACATTTTTTTAATAGATATTAAAACTTAAAATTGTTATGTTAATGTATTATAAAATTTAAAAAAAATAACTATTTAAATTTAATAACTTCAACATTTTATATTTCAAAAATTATTATACGTAAGAACTTGATATTTTTCACCATTGCGTATATAAAGTATATGCGTATGCTATTATTTACAATAAATAAAAGTATAATACAATTTTTGAAACACAATTTGCCAACCTAAACATTTTTTTTTTTTAAATTTAATTCCAATATAAATGTGTTGTTTTATGTGTTTAAGACGATACAACTGATACAAGTATCAGCATTTCAATATAATGTTTAATTTTTTAAATATTATAAATCTTAAAAGAGATATTATATTTGAATTTTTTATTTTATATTTAAATGGCCATGACGCGCCGTTTAACAATAATATCACTTTAAAGATTTACTAATATTTGAAAAACTAAACATTATATTGAACTTCTGATACTTTTATGTCTTACACACACAAAATCATACATTTATACGTTAATTAAATTTCAAAAATAAAATTTTTATATTGGTAAATCGTTGTGTGAAGCGATGAACTTTTACACGTATAAGATAGGCAATTACGATGGGCTGAGCCCAATAAAGTCATGCAGCTATTCTACATATTTTCCTAATATCTCCTAAAATAACCATTTTTTTTTGCATTGATTTTTTTTTTGTGTTTTGTGCTCTTTTAATAACAGTGGCTAGTCTGCAACGGCTTTGTGGAAAGTGGAGACGGTGCTTTTGTGAACGTCCCATACAGGTACGTAATAACGGATATGTTATTAGTTATTACAATTTACTAATAAAAGTATATTCTAATGCAGGGCTTGAAACCGATATTCGATACCGATTTTAAATACCGGTTAAAACCGTTAAAAACCGAAATCGATACCGAAACCGAAAACAAAATCGGTATTCAAAACCAAAAACCAAATCGGAAAAAATAAATACCCATATCCGAAATTGAAACCGAAATCCGAAAAAATAAATACCGATATCCAAAATCGAAACCAAAATAGGAAAAAATAAATACCGATATCTGAAACCGAAAGCAAAATCGGAACAAGTAATTACCGATATTCGATACCGAAATGAAATTGAAAATAAAATAATACCGA
Source organism: Acyrthosiphon pisum (assembly GCF_005508785.2). Taxonomy (NCBI): domain Eukaryota; kingdom Metazoa; phylum Arthropoda; class Insecta; order Hemiptera; family Aphididae; genus Acyrthosiphon; species Acyrthosiphon pisum. The sequence continues at coordinate 6,418 of NW_021765649.1, forward strand.
TTTTTGAAACTAAAAACGAAATCCGAAAAAAAACACAAATCGAAAAATTATATATTATATCTAACATTTAAAGAGCTCTATATATAAGAATATTTTAAATATATACCTAATTGAATGTCTGGTAGAAACTATGAACAGTATATATTTATAGGTACTG